>NC_049242.1:31086738-31215961 GCF_011100685.1 Canis lupus familiaris | reverse complement strand
TTTCCTAATCTGGGAAGGGAAACAGGCATTCAGAACCAGTAGAGAGATCCCCCCCTCAAAATCAAAAAAACCGTTCACCCTCGATTTAATAGTTTAAGTTTGCAAATTCCAAAGATAAAGAGAAGATCCTTAAGCAGCAAGAGACAAGAAATCCCTGACTTTTATGGGAGGAGTGTTAGGAGTAACAGCAGACCTCTCCACAGAGACCTGGCAGGCCAGAAAGGGCTGGCAGGATATATTCAGGATCCTAAATGAGAAGAACATGCAACCAAGAATACTTTATCCAGCAAGGCTCTCATTCACAATGGAAGGAGATAAAGAGCTTCCAAGACAGGCAGGAACTGAAAGAATATGTGACCTCCAAACCAGCTCTGCAAGAAATTTTAAGGGGGACTCTTAAAATTCCCCTTTAAGAAGAAGTTCAGTGGAACAATCCACAAAAACAAGGACTGAATAGTTATCATGATGACACTAAACTCATATCTGTCAATAGTAACTCTGAACGTGAACAGGCTTAATGACCCCATCAAAAGGCGCAGCGGTTTCAGACTGGATAAGAAAGCAGGACCCATCTATTTGCTGTCTACAAGAGACTCATTTTAGACAGAAGGACACCTACAGCCTGAAAATAAAAGGTTGGAGAACCATTTACCATTCTAATGGTCCTCAAAAGAAAGCAGGGGTAGCCATCCTTATATCAGATAAACTAAAATTTTAACCCAAAGACTGTAGTGAGAGATGAAGAGGGACATTATCTCATACTTAAAGGATCTATCCAACAAGAGGACTTAACAATCCTCAATATATATGCCCCCAATGTGGGAGCCACCAAATATATCAATCACTTAATAACCAAAGTGAAGAAATACTTAGAAAATAATACACTTATACTTGGTGACTTCAATCTAACTCTTTCTATACTCGACAGGTCTTCTAAGCACAACATCTCCAAAGAAACAATAGCTTTAAAATATACACTGACCAGATGGATTTCACAGATATCTACAGAACTTACATCCAAACTCAACTGAATACACATTCTTCTCAAGTGCACATGGAACTTTCTCCGGAATAGACCACATACTGGGTCACAATCGGGTCTGAACCGATACCAAAAGATTGGGATCATCCATCCCCTGCATATTCTCAGAACCATAATGCCTTGAAATTAGAACTAAATCACAACACGAAGTTTGGAAGGACCTCAAAACACGTGGAGCTTAAGGACCATCCTGCTAAAAGATGAAAGGGTCAACCAGGAATTTAAAGGAAAGATTAAAAAGATTCATGGAAACTAATGAGAATGAAGATAACTGTTCAAAATCTTTGGGATGCAGCAAAAGCAGTCCTACAGGGGGAAATACTTCGCAATACAAGCATCCATTCAAAACTGGAAAGAACTCAAATACAAAAGCTAACCTTACACATAAAGGAGCTAGAGAAAAAACAGCAAATAGATCCTACACCCAGGAGAAGAAGGGAGTTTATAAAGATTCGAGCAGAACTCAACGAAATCGAGACCAGAAGAACTGTGGAACAGATCAACAGAACCAGGAGTTGGTTCTTTGAAAGAATTAATAAGATAGATAAAACCATTAGCCAGCCTTATTAAAAAGAAGAGAGAGAAGACCTCAAATTAATAAAATCATGAATGAGAAAGGAGAGATCACTACCAACACCAAGGAAATACAAACGATTTTAAAAACAAACTATGAACAGCTATACGCCAATAATTAGGCCAATCTAGAAGAAATGGACGCATTCCTGGAAAGCCACAAACTACTAAAACTGAAACAGGAAGAAATAGAAACCTGAACAGGCCAATAAGCAGGGAGGAAATTGAAGCAGTCATCAAAAACCTCCCAAGACACAAGAGTCCAGGGCCAGATGGCTTCCCAGAGGAATTTTATCAAACGTTTAAAGAAGAAACCATACCTATTCTCCTAAAGCGTTTGGAAAGATAGAAAGAGATGGAGTACTTCCAAATTCATTCTATGAGGCCAGCATCACCTTAATTCCAAAACCAGACAAAGACCCCACCAAAAAGGAGAATTACAGATCAATATCCCTGATGAACATGGATGCAAAAATTCTCAACAAGATACTGGCCAATAGGATCCAACAGTACATTAAGAAAATTATTCACCATGACCAAGTAGGATTTATCCCGGGACACAAGGCTGGTTCAACACCCGTAAACAATCAATGTGATTCATCATATCAGCAAGAGAAAAACCAAGAACCATAGGATCCTCTCATTAGATGCAGAGAAAGCATTTGACAAAATACAGCATCCATTCCTGATCAAAACTCTTCAGAGTGTAGGGATAGAGGGAACATTCCTCGACATCTTAAAAGCCATCTAGGAAAAGCCCACAGCAAATATCATTCTCTATGGGGAAGCACTGGTAGACTTTCCCCTAAGATCAGGAACAAGACAGGGATGTCCACTCTCACCACTGCTATTCACCATAGTACTGGAAGTCCTAGCCTCAGCAATCAGGACAACAAAAAGACATTAAGGCATTCAAATTGGCAAAGAAGAAGTCAAACTCTCCCTCTTCGCCGATGACATGATACTCTACATAGAAAACTCAAAAGTCTCCACCCCAAGGTTGCTAGAACTCATACAGCAATTCGTAGTATGGCAGGATACAAAATCAATGCCCAGAAATCAGTGGCATTTCTATACACTAACAATGAGACTGAAGAAAGAGAAATGAAGGAATCAATCCCATGTACAATTGCACCCAAAAGCATAAGATACCTAGGAATAAACCTAACCAAAGTTGTAAAGGATCTATACCCTCAAAACTATTGAACACTTCTGAAAGAAATTGAGGAAGACACAAAGAGATGGAAAAATATGCCATGCTCATGGATTGGCAAAATTAATATTGTGAAAATGTCAATGTTACCCAGGGCAATTTACACGTTTAAGGCAATCCCTATCAAAATACCATGGACTTTCTTCAGAGAGTTAGAACAAATTTTTTTAAGATTTGTGTGGAATCAGAAAAGACCCCGAATAGCCAGGGGAATTTTATAAAGAAAACCATATCTGGGGGCATGACAATGCCAGATTTCAGGTGTACTACAAAGCTGTGGTAACCAAGACAGTGTGCTACTGGCACAAAAACAGACACATAGATCAGTGGAACAGAATAGAGAACCCAGAAGTGGACCCTGAACTTTATGGTCAACTAATATTCGATAAAGGAGGAAAGACTATCCATTCTAAGAAAGACAGTCTCTTCAATAAATGGTGCTGAGAAAATTGGACATCCACATGCAGAAGAATGAAACTAGACCACTCTCTTTCACCATACACAAAGATAAACTCAAAATGGATGAAAGATCTAAATGTGAGACAAGATTCCATCAAAATCCTAGGGAAGAACACAGGCAACACCATTTAGAACTCAGGCACAGTAACTTCTTGCAAGATACATCCACGAAGGCAAAAGAAACAAAAGCAAAAATGAACTATTGGGACTTCATCAAGATAAGAAGCTTTTGCACAGCAAAGGATACAGTCAACAAAACTAAAAGACAACCTACAGAATGGGAGAAGAGATTTGCAAATGACGTATCAGATAAAGGGCTAGTTTCCAAGATCTATAAAGAACTTCTTAAGCTCAACACCAAAGAAACAAACAATCCAATCATGAAATGGGCAAAAGACATGAACAGAAATCTCACAGACGAAGACATAGACATGGCCAACATACATATGAGAAAATGCTCTGCATCACTTGCCATCAGGGAAATACAAATCAAAACCACAATGAGATACCACCTCACACCAGTGAGAATGGGGAAAATTAACAAGGCAGGAAACCACAAATGTTGGAGAGGATGCGGAGAAAAAGGAACCCTCTTACACTGTTGGTGGGAATGTGAACTGGTGCAGCCACTGTGGAAAACTGTGGAGGTTCCTCAAAGAATTAAAAATATACCTGCCCTATGACCCAGCAATTGCACTGTTGGGGATTTACCCCAAAGATTCAGATGCAATGAAACGCCGGGACACCTGCACCCCAATGTTTATAGCAGCAATGGCCACAATAGCCAAACTGTGGAAGGAGCCTCGGTGTCCAACGAAAGATGAATGGATACAGAAGATGTGGTTTATGTATACAATGGAATATTACTCAGCCATTAGAAATGACAAATACCCACCATTTGCTTCAACGTGGATGGAACTGGAGAGTATTATGCTGAGTGAAGTAAGTCAGTCAGAGAAGGACAAACATTATATGTTCTCATTCATGTGGGGAATATAAATAATAGTGAAAGGGAATATAAGGGAAGGGAGAAGAAATGTGTGGGAAATATCAGAAAGGGAGACAGAACGAAAAGACTGCTAACTCTGGGAAACGAACTAGGGGTGGTAGAAGGGGAGGAGGGCGGGGGGTGGGAGTGAATGGGTGACGGGCACTGGGGGTTATTCTGTATGTTAGTAAATTGAACACCAATAAAAAATAAATTAAAAAATACAAAAATGAACAATAAAAAATTATGAACAGTTATACACCAATAAATTAGGCAATCTAGAAGAAATGGACGCATTCCTGGAAAGCCACAAACTACCAAAACTGGAACAGGAAGAAATAGAAAACCTGAACAGGCCAATAAGCAGGGTGGAAATTGAAGCAGTCATCAAAAACCTCCCAAGACACAAAAGTCCAGGGCCAGATGGCTTCCCAGAGGAATTCTATCAAACGTTTAAAGAAGAAACCATACCTATTCTCCTAAAGCTGTTTGGAAAGATCGAAAGAGATGGAGTACTTCCAAATTCGTTCTATGAGGCCAGCATCACCTTAATTCCAAAACCAGACAAAGACCCCACCAAAAAGGAGAATTATAGACCAATATCCCTGATGAACATGGATGCAAAAATTCTCAACAAGATACTAGCCAATAGGATCCAACAGTACATTAAGAAAATTATTCACCATGACCAAGTAGGATTTATCCCGGGACACAAGGCTGGTTCAACACTCGTAAAACAATCAATGTGATTCATCATATCAGCAAGAGAAAAACCAAGAACCATAGGATCCTCTCATTAGATGCAGAGAAAGCATTTGACAAAATACAGCATCCATTCCTGATCAAAACTCTTCAGAGTGTAGGGATAGAGGGAACATTCCTCAGCATCTTAAAAGCCATCTAGGAAAAGCCCACAGCAAATATCATTCTCTATGGGGAAGCACTGGTAGACTTTCCCCTAAGATCAGGAACAAGACAGGGATGTCCACTCTCACCACTGCTATTCACCATAGTACTGGAAGTCCTAGCCTCAGCAATCAGACAACAAAAAGACATTAAAGGCATTCAAATTGGCAAAGAAGAAGTCAAACTCTCCCTCTTCGCCGATGACATGATACTCTACATAGAAAACTCAAAAGTCTCCACCCCAAGGTTGCTAGAACTCATACAGCAATTCGGTAGTATGGCAGGATACAAAAATCAATGCCCAGAAATCAGTGGCATTTCTATACACTAACAATGAGACTGAAGAAAGAGAAATGAAGGAATCAATCCCATGTACAATTGCACCCAAAAGCATAAGATACCTAGGAATAAACCTAACCAAAGTTGTAAAGGATCTATACCCTCAAAACTATTGAACACTTCTGAAAGAAATTGAGGAAGACACAAAGAGATGGAAAAATATGCCATGCTCATGGATTGGCAAAATTAATATTGTGAAAATGTCAATGTTACCCAGGGCAATTTACACGTTTAAGGCAATCCCTATCAAAATACCATGGACTTTCTTCAGAGAGTTAGAACAAATTTTTTTAAGATTTGTGTGGAATCAGAAAAGACCCCGAATAGCCAGGGGAATTTTATAAAAGAAAACCATATCTGGGGGCATGACAATGCCAGATTTCAGGTTGTACTACAAAGCTGTGGTAACCAAGACAGTGTGCTACTGGCACAAAAACAGACACATAGATCAGTGGAACAGAATAGAGAACCCAGAAGTGGACCCTGAACTTTATGGTCAACTAATATTCGATAAAGGAGGAAAGACTATCCATTCTAAGAAAGACAGTCTCTTCAATAAATGGTGCTGAGAAAATTGGACATCCACATGCAGAAGAATGAAACTAGACCACTCTCTTTCACCATACACAAAGATAAACTCAAAATGGATGAAAGATCTAAATGTGAGACAAGATTCCATCAAAATCCTAGGGAAGAACACAGGCAACACCATTTAGAACTCAGGCACAGTAACTTCTTGCAAGATACATCCACGAAGGCAAAAGAAACAAAAGCAAAAATGAACTATTGGGACTTCATCAAGATAAGAAGCTTTTGCACAGCAAAGGATACAGTCAACAAAACTAAAAGACAACCTACAGAATGGGAGAAGAGATTTGCAAATGACATATCAGATAAAGGGCTAGTTTCCAAGATCTATAAAGAACTTCTTAAGCTCAACACCAAAGAAACAAACAATCCAATCATGAAATGGGCAAAAGACATGAACAGAAATCTCACAGACGAAGACATAGACATGGCCAACATACATATGAGAAAATGCTCTGCATCACTTGCCATCAGGGAAATACAAATCAAAACCACAATGAGATACCACCTCACACCAGTGAGAATGGGGAAAATTAACAAGGCAGGAAACCACAAATGTTGGAGAGGATGCGGAGAAAAAGGAACCCTCTTACACTGTTGGTGGGAATGTGAACTGGTGCAGCCACTGTGGAAAACTGTGGAGGTTCCTCAAAGAATTAAAAATATACCTGCCCTATGACCCAGCAATTGCACTGTTGGGGATTTACCCCAAAGATTCAGATGCAATGAAACGCCGGGACACCTGCACCCCAATGTTTATAGCAGCAATGGCCACAATAGCCAAACTGTGGAAGGAGCCTCGGTGTCCAACGAAAGATGAATGGATACAGAAGATGTGGTTTATGTATACAATGGAATATTACTCAGCCATTAGAAATGACAAATACCCACCATTTGCTTCAACGTGGATGGAACTGGAGAGTATTATGCTGAGTGAAGTAAGTCAGTCAGAGAAGGACAAACATTATATGTTCTCATTCATGTGGGGAATATAAATAATAGTGAAAGGGAATATAAGGGAAGGGAGAAGAAATGTGTGGGAAATATCAGAAAGGGAGACAGAACGAAAAGACTGCTAACTCTGGGAAACGAACTAGGGGTGGTAGAAGGGGAGGAGGGCGGGGGGTGGGAGTGAATGGGTGACGGGCACTGGGGGTTATTCTGTATGTTAGTAAATTGAACACCAATAAAAAATAAATTAAAAAATACAAAAATGAACAATAAAAAAATTATGAACAGTTATACACCAATAAATTAGGCAATCTAGAAGAAATGGACGCATTCCTGGAAAGCCACAAACTACCAAAACTGGAACAGGAAGAAATAGAAAACCTGAACAGGCCAATAAGCAGGGTGGAAATTGAAGCAGTCATCAAAAACCTCCCAAGACACAAAAGTCCAGGGCCAGATGGCTTCCCAGAGGAATTCTATCAAACGTTTAAAGAAGAAACCATACCTATTCTCCTAAAGCTGTTTGGAAAGATCGAAAGAGATGGAGTACTTCCAAATTCGTTCTATGAGGCCAGCATCACCTTAATTCCAAAACCAGACAAAGACCCCACCAAAAAGGAGAATTATAGACCAATATCCCTGATGAACATGGATGCAAAAATTCTCAACAAGATACTAGCCAATAGGATCCAACAGTACATTAAGAAAATTATTCACCATGACCAAGTAGGATTTATCCCGGGACACAAGGCTGGTTCAACACTCGTAAAACAATCAATGTGATTCATCATATCAGCAAGAGAAAAACCAAGAACCATAGGATCCTCTCATTGGATGCAGAGAAAGCATTTGACAAAATACAGCATCCATTCCTGATCAAAACTCTTCAGAGTGTAGGGATAGAGGGAACATTCCTCAGCATCTTAAAAGCCATCTAGGAAAAGCCCACAGCAAATATCATTCTCCATGGGGAAGCACTGGTAGACTTTCCCCTAAGATCAGGAACAAGACAGGGATGTCCACTCTCACCACTGCTATTCACCATAGTACTGGAAGCCCTAGCCTCAGCAATCAGACAACAAAAAGACATTAAAGGCATTCAAATTGGCAAAGAAGAAGTCAAACTCTCCCTCTTCACCGATGCCATGATACTCTATATAGAAAACCCAAATGTCTCCACCCCAAGATTGCTAGAACTCATACAGCAATTTGGTAGCATGGCAGGATACAAAATCAATGCCCAGAAATCAATGGCATTTCTATACACTAACAATGAGACTGAAGAAAGAGAAATGAAGGAATCAATCCCATGTACAATTGCACCCAAAAGCATAAGATACCTAGGAATAAACCTAACCAAAGAGGTAAAGGATCTATACCCTCAAAACTATTGAACACTTGTGAAAGAAATTGAGGAAGACACAAAGAGATGGAAAAATATGCCATGCTCATGGATTGGCAAAATTAATATTGTGAAAATGTCAATGTTACCCAGGGCAATTTACATGTTTAATGCAATCCCTATCAAAATACCATGGACTTTCTTCAGAGAGAACAAATTATTTTAAGATTTGTGTGGAATCAGAAAAGACCTCGAATAGCCAGGGGAATTTTATAAAAGAAAACCATATCTGGGGGCATCACAATGCCAGATTTCAGGTTGTACTACAAAGCTGTGGTCATCAAGACAGTGTGGAACTGGCACAAAAACAGACACATAGATCAATGGAACAGAAAAGAGAACCCAGAAGTGGACCCTGAACTTTATGGTCAACTAATATTTGATAAAGGAGGAAAGACTATCCACTGGAAGAAAGACAGTCTCTTCAATAAATGGTGCTGGGAAAATTGGACATCCACATGCAGAAGAATGAAACTAGACCACTCTCTTTCACCATACACAAAGATAAACTCAAAATGGATGAAAGATCTAAATGTGAGACAAGATTCCATCAAAATCCTAGAGGAGAACTCGGCCACAGTAACTTCTTGCAAGATACATACATGAAGGCAAAAGAAACAAAAACAAACATGAACTATTGGGACTTCATCAAGATAAAAAGCTTTTGCACAGCAAAGGATACAGTCAACAAAACTAAAAGACAACCTACAGAATGGGAGAAGAGATTTGCAAATGACGTATCAGATAAAGGGCTAGTTTCCAAGATCTATAAGAACTTCTTAAACTCAACACCAAAGAAACAAACAATCCAATCATGAAATGGGCAAAAGACATGAAGAGAAATCTCACAGAGGAAGACATAGACATGGCCAACATGCACATGAGAAAATGCTCTGCATCACTGGCCACCAGGGAAATACAAACCAAAACCACAATGAGATACCACCTCACACCAGTGAGAATGGGGAAAATTATCAAGACAGGAAACCACAAATGTTGGAGAGGATGTGGAGAAAAGGGAACCCTCTTACACTGTTGGTGGGAATGTGAACTGGTGCAGCCACTCTGGAAAACTGTGTGGAGGTTCCTCAAAGAGTTAAAAATAGACCTGCCCTACGACCCAGCAATTGCACTGCTGGGGATTTACCCCAAAGATTCAGATGCAATGAAACGCCAGGACACCTGCACCCCGATGTTTATAGCAGCAATGTCCACAATAGCCAAACTGTGGAAGGGGCCTCGGTGTCCATCGAAAGATGAATGGATAAAGAAGCTGTGGTCTATGTATACAATGGAATATTACTGAGCCATTAGAAACGACAAATACCCACCATTTGCTTCAACGTGGATGGAACTGGAGGGTATTATGCTGAGTGAAGTAATCAATCGGAGTAGGACAAACATTTTATGTTCTCATTCATGTGGGGAATATAAATAATAGTGAAAGGGAATAGAAGGGAAGGGAGAAGAAATGGGTAGGAAATATCAGAAAGGGAGACAGAACATAAAGACTCCTAACTCTGTGAAACGAACTAGGGGTGGTGGAAGGGGAGGAGGGCGGGGGGTGGGGGTGAGTGGGTGACGGGCACTGAGGGGGGCACTTCACGGGATGAGCACTGGGTGTTATTCTGTATGTTGGCAAATTGAACACCAATAAAAAATAAGTTTATTATAAAAAAATTTTAAAAAAGGAAAAGGAGAAAGAGAAAGAAGGAAAGAAAAAAAGAAAAAAGGAAGCAGAAAGAGAAAAAAGAAAAAAGGGGGAGGCATACAAATCAAAAAGAAAAAGAGTAAATAAGCACACAAGGAGAGTATCTTCTGATTCTGTATACTTTAAGTCCCTTGACTTCCCTGGAACTTGTCTGTCTAGCTGGTCTTCTGGGGGAGGGGCCTGTTGTGCTGATTTTCAGGTGTTAGCACTTGAGGGAGCTGCTGTGCCCCTGCCTGGTGCAGGGCTCAGTGGGGGCTGTTTACCCCGTGAGGCCCCAGGAGGAACAACCGCAGTGGCGGGGCCAGCTCTGGAGCCCTGGAGTCAGCCCCCGCAGTAACTCTAGAGCTCTCCGTCTGCAGGGCCTGGAGGCTCCGGGGCGGGGCCGCTGATCTGCTCAGCTGGGGCAGGAGCGTCCTCGCTGTCCTGGGCCCTCCCGGCCTCTGCCTGTCCCGGGGGAGGCCAGATCCTGGGCTGTGTCCCGGCGCCCTGTGCTCCGGGTCTGCGCTGTTGGATTTGCGCTCCTGCCCCGCAGCCCCCTCCGCAGAGCCGCGGCCCGAGCCCCTCCGAGCTGCTCCGGGTCCAGCCTGCGCGCTGCAGCCCTTTAGGGAGCTCGGCGCACTCTCCCGGGGCGCAGGTGTCTGTTAGTGTCCCAGGGAGCCCGAGGGCATCCCCGCCCTCCTGGGGTCCTGCTCTAACTCCCTGCAAGAGCCTTTCCACACGGGAAGGTTGGTGCAGCTCCTGCTTCTCCGGGACGGGGCTTTCCTGTCCTGGGGACACTGCCCAGCCTCAGCCCGGCTCCTCGCGGGGGTCCTCCCCCTTGGAGGACTTTTGTTTCCTTATTTCTTCCCCCCCACCCCCACCCCCGGCTTCCTACCTTGGTAGAAGTGTGAACTCTTCTCACTGTAACATTCCAGCTGTTCTCTCTTTAAATCTCAGGCCGAAAAAAAATAAAACAAAATAAATCTCAGACCGAATTCGTAGATTTTCAGGATGATTTGAAGGTTATCTAGATAATTTGGTGGGGACAGGTGACGTGGGGACCCTACTCTTCCTCCATCTTGCCCATGCATTCATTTTAAAACCATTATTGAGCTCTTTTTATATTTTCTCTTATCTGACTCTATTTGTATCCAATATACCCAGAACAGACACCGATGTGTTATGTATTTCAATACAAATTTTTGCAATCATTACTGCCCTTTTAAAATTACTGGAGCTGGACCACAATAGACAGATGCTAGTCTCGGGTGTGAGGATCAGAGAAAACTTTTATAGTAACAGCATCTGATACTTGAAGTGACATAGACAGGAGAAAGCACTAATAGGTGAAGTTGCTGATCTGGCTGCCCATGATGATCTAAATGAGATCTATTTCACTAATGGGAGGGAAAATAAGGAAATGTAAACAGAAAATTTCAACACTAATTTAGAGAATTCTTGCCATGAAGAAGAAAGAAGGTATGGCTGAGAAAGTGGGATTATGAGTTTATAAAATTTTTAAATTCCTAGGTCACTTCCCTCTTTACTTTGAAGACTTTAACCCTTGGGTCACTGTCATCCCATGGCACACTACTATTTATAGATCTTAAGTTTTCTAGTCTTCACATAAAATGAAATATTCTATTATTCTGCCTTCTCAGAATTCCTCGGATGATCTCAGCCATCCATGCCATGGTCCTATCTTTCATATTGCCATTACCAAGAGTTGCCATCGCCACCTCAAATTCTGAAACCACAGAATCCTGAGCAAAATAAAATGGTTACAGTTTTCAGGCACTAATTTCCGAGACGGTTTATTATACAGTAGGGGATAACCGAAATGCTGAGAGTTATGCTCCCATTCATTCCATCAAAATAGATACCGGTGGGGCTTTTCACACTACTAATTAAAGCTACCATCTCTCTCAAAACAAAACAAGACAAAACAAAACAAGCTCCCCAACGCATGCTCCCTCTCCGGCTATGGAAGGAGAGAGGGAATAAACTGCCAGAAAGCTTCTAAAGAAAACATTTCCTGTATACACCAAAAAAATAATAATAAAGATAACGTATAGAGAAGGGTTCTTAGTTGTAAGCAAGAGATATTGACTATGTTTGATTTAAGCTAAAAGGAAAAATGTTGAAAGTGGTCATTCTGGTCCTGCAGCCAGAACCACAGGCCACAATCAGATAGAATGGGTGTGATGACAGCATCGCTGCCACTCAGCACTAGATGGCGCACGTCGCTCTGCCAACACCATCAGCCCAGGCCCTGCTGCTGGAGCCGCTGCTTCACTGAGGCTGGAAATTGGGCTGTTGGTGCTTCCTCTGCCCCTGAAAGAAAAAGACTGAGAAAAGTGTATGCTGACCAACAGTAGGTCAGTCAGGTGATCCAGGTGAACAGCAGTAGTGATCATGTGGGTAGTATGTGCCCTTGAGATGATGTGATGGAGATAATACTTTATCTTTGTGACCTCCCTCTCCTAAACCCATAACCTCAGTCTAATTCGAGAAAAACACCAGACAAATTCTAATAGGTCATCTTCCTATAAAATATGTGACCAGTGATCCTTAAAACTGGAACAGTCAACAAAACAGAAGTCTGAGAACCTGTCACAACCAAGAGGAGCTTAAGGAGACATGACCAGTAAATGTAATATGGCATCCTGTGTGGGATCCTGGATCAGAAAAGGCATATAAGGGAAAAGAGAAGAAAAGAAAAGAACGGGGGCACCTGAGTGGCTCAGTCAGTTAAGCATCTGCCTTTGGCTCAGGTCATGATCTCGGGGTCTGAGACCAAACCTCACGTGGGTCTCCCTACTCAGGGGGGAGTCTGCTTCTCCCTCTACCCCTACCCCCACTCCTGTAATCTCTCTCAAATGAATAGATCAACTCCTTAAAGGAAAGAAAGAAATCCAAATGAAGTATGAATTTTGGTTAATACTGTATCAGTATGGGAGAGAGCTTGGTGGCTTAGTCATTTGGGTGTCTTCCTCTTGGTTTCAGCTCAGGTCGTGATTTTGAGATGTTGGGGAGGTAGGATTATTCCCACATTTGGGGCTCCATACTCAGCATGAAGGATACTTGGGATTCTCTCTCTCCCTCCCCCTAGGCACTTCCCCCTGCTGTCTCTCTCTCAAATAAATAAATAAATAAATAAATAAATAAATAAATAAATAAATCTTAAAATCATGGGATATCAATGTTGATTTTCTTAATTGTGACAAATACTATAATAATAATAATGTAAGATGTCAGTAATAAAGGAAAGTGGCATATGAACACTCAGGGTACTTCTCAGTTTTTCTATAAGCCTAAACCTGATCTAAAAAAATACATTTATTTTTAAAAAACAAAAGAAACAGCTTGTTTTCCTTGCTTTTTCATGTCACTAGAGCTTAATTCAGAATATACACTGGGAATTTCTGAATGACTCCACCTTGCTAGCTAACTACTGCCGCAGTGAAGACAAGAAACTGAATTTCAGGTGTATTCAGCTTCTAAGGAAGGAGACAGGCTCTAACTAGCCCAAGACACACAAAAGACCATAAATGTGGAAAGGCAACTCAAATGACCAGAAGCCAAAAACTGACATATGGCCATTACACATGGCCTGTGAAACCAAATCCCCTCGCTAATGTCTTGACTACCGATAGATTTCAGCCTGACCAGTGTAATTCATAATCTGCATAACACCATATTCTAAGTAGTTGTAGAGCACAGAATGTTGAGTTCAGACATACAATAGCTTAGCATATGGACTGCTTCTGTGGGCATTATGTCAGTCCTCATCTGAGGGTCTTGAGGGGCTCAGTTGGTTAAGCGTGTGCCATCAGCTCAGATCATGATCTGGGGGTCTTTGGATGGAGCCTGGTGTCAGGCTCCCTGGTCAGCAGGGAGTGCGCTTCTTCTCCGCTCTGCTCTCCTCTCTCTCCATCCTTGCCCCCTCCCCTGTTTCATGCTTTCTCTCTCTCTCAAACAAACAAACAAACAATAAATAAATAAATAAAATCTTAAAAAATATAGTGTCCTATTCTGATTGTGTTTACTAATATAATCCAACTGCTAGTACACTATCTGCCACAAATTAGATTCTCAATAAGTATTTCCTGAAAGAATATGAGTGTAGGAAACGTATTGGCTCAAGTCCAGTCTCTTTACATTTTTAAATGATTTTATTAATTTATTTTACATAGAGGCCAGAATCAGGGAGAGCGGCAGTTAGAGAGAGGGGGAAGAGGCTCCCCACCCCTAGGATTGCAGCCTGAGCCTAAGAAAGATACTAAATCAACTGAGCCACCCAGGTGCCCCTGTACTTTTTATTAAATAATAACAGATGGGTTCATATCAGAAGATCTGTTTTCATGATGCTAGAAAGAAATGGAGTTTGTAGCAATCAATTGCTTGCAAGTCAAGGTCATGTCCCATAGAGCTTCAGAGTCCTTTACCTTACAATGAACGTCATGTATTGAAAGAAACCTTACAAGATTGTTCCATTAAAAACTCTGGACCTTTAGTGAAGTGACTGCAACCAAAACTTATCTTGTTCAATTAGATAGTAGGCTCAGGGCTTCAGGGGACCTTTGAAGGCACATGGTCAGAAACCTCGCATCTATGAGAGGTAGGAGAGAAGATCTCGGCATTCTCTGTCTTGCTTTGTGCCTTTTCCATCTCCCTGGTCTCACTGGGTTTTGAGCCTGTTTCCTGGCAATACTTACAAGTGAAAATTTAAATTTTGTCTGGCTGCATTATTATGACTTTCATAAAGGTCAGCCTCATCACAAACAATTCATAGCACACACCTACCACCCCCTCAATCTTGAAAAATACCATTGAGTGAATAGCAGTGATCTGAGTAAGAATTTGCACATTAAAAGGTAGATTATGGGGTTCTGTTTGGATGATAGCAATCAGACAACTAATTGTATTGGCACCATTATACATTTAAATCTCTGATTTTAGCCAAACTTTAATCATGCCTTCACATTCATTTTACTCGTCCTTATGTGGTAAGCAGAATAATGGTCCCCCAAAGATGTCCATGTCCAAATCCCCAGGAACTCTAAATATGTTACCTTACACCAGAATAGGACTTTATGCTTAGAATTAAAATAAATATCTTCAAGTGGGAGGTTATCCTTGATTATTTATTTATTTATTTTTGGAATACGGTAACAGGAAATCAGAAGATAGGTAGAGAATGAGCTTGAAAAAATTATTCCTGTGTCTTTCTCACTGCCATATAACTAAGTCCACAACTCCTGTCTCATGGCATTCTATATTCAGGTATCCTGTTCAAGTCCTAGTTGTCTTTCAGGCCCAGAGTGGTACCAACTGCTTTCTCACTTGGTAGCCCTGGGATGCCACTATGTGTTGTTAGTTTCCAAAATCCTGTCTTTACCTTTATCTGATAGATAAAATCTCCACGTACCTCATAAGAATGTGAGAAGGACAGCAGAAACCATATATACGTCTTCTTTGTACTCATGCTCTTCACTACCCACTTCAAACACACATGCATGCACATGTGCAGGAACACATACATGTGGCACCTTGCTTATAGTAAGTGATTAGGTACTGATTGTTTATTTATTGGTTATTTGATGAAATAAATTCAGAAATATCTAAAAATAAGAGTTGGAGCATGATCTGGGATAGATTCATAATAATATACCATGTATGATTTTAAACAGATGGATTTCACTGGTCCCAGGATTTATAAAATGTGCATGTTTCTTATAAGATTTCCTAACTCTTAGGAGCCAAAAGACCAACCAGAAGGAAGCAGACCCTCCTTCTGTGGGTCCATGAATTATTGTCCTTCTTCTACAAAGGAAGTACTGGATGAAGGATGGAGGGTAGGTCGACAGCAAGGTCCCAGGATGAGGATCTAACCAAATTCCAAGATTGCTGAGGAAATTACTCAGTAGTTTGTATAGGTAGGGAGTTAAAGGGTCTCACGTTCAGTGGGAGATTTCAAGCCTGCATGGGAAATTCCTTGTGGCCACTTTCCTCAGAGCTCCCTTCACATCCTTGTTCCTCAAGCTATAGATGAGGGGATTGAGCATGGGTGTCACCATCGCATAGAACACAGACACCAGTTTTTTCTGTTCTTTGGAAGACTTAGGTGTCATGTAAGTGACAATTCCTGACCCATAAAAGAGGATGACCACCATGAGGTGGGAACCACAGGTAGAGAATGCCTTGAGCCTCCTCACAGATGACTTCATCCTGACCACAGTCACTATGATGTGGCCATAGGATACTAGAGTTAGGGAGACAGGTATGAGGAGAATTATGACACCCATGAGGAAAATGGCCATCTCTGAAGTGTGGGTGTCTGTGGATGCCAGGATCAAGAGTGCAGGGGCCTCACAAAAAAAATGAGCAATACTATTGCTGCCTCGGTAGGGTAGCCTTAGTATAAAAGTGGTATCTACCACAGACACCAGAATGCCACTGGTCCATGATCCCGCAGCCAGCTGAACACACACCCTCCAAGTCATAATGCTAGGGTAATGCAAAGGGTTGCAGATGGCCACGTATCGATCATAGGACATCACTGCCAGCAAGGCACACTGTGTACCCCCAAAAATGAGGAAGAGTAAAAGCTGAGCTGCACAACGTGTGAATGAAATGATCTTTTTCCTGGATAGCAGATGAACCAGGGCCTGAGGAACAATGTTGGTAGAAAAACAGAGGTCAGCCAAAGATAAGTTGCAGAGGAAAAAATACATAGGTGTGTGAAGCCGAGAGTCAGCCTGAACAAGGTGCATGAGAAGCAGATTTGCAAGCACAGTAACCAGGTAGACACCCAGGAATAAAATAAATAGGAGCTTCTGAGTGTGGGGGTCATCAGAGAGTCCCAGGAGGAGGAACTCTGTCACCTGCGTCTGATTTGCTGCTCTCATACTTTGTTGTTTCAGGAAGAAGTCTACATGCTAAACATAGGTCCATAGAACCTCAGATTTGGAGGCCGTTTGAATTGCTCTCAATCACTATCAACCATTCCAAAACTCCCCTTGTTATAAAAATGATCATGCTGCTTTAGTTGGAACATTTTCAGTGTTGTAAAACTTCGTACTTTTAAGCTGGCGCCTTCATTCTTAGTAAGTGTAGAGTAGATCAAAAGAATCTTCTTATTCTGAATATCTAATAATTAAAGAGATTTGATTAATCTGTAAGTTATGGCATAGAATTTCACTTTATTATCAACTAGAAATTTGAGTCCTATGCTGTTATTGCCACACCTCCCCCATTTTATGCTGGCATAGATTTTTTATTTATTCTTTGGGCATATGACTGTTGTCTCTTCCCTGAAAAGACAGTCACTAAGATATAAAAAATGAAAAAGGGCCAAAGTATCTTAAAGAACTGACATTTTCTTGGACAAAATAACTTGTTTTGAAAGAGCTGGCAAATCAAGAAGTAATGGGCTAGTATGCCATCATCTCTTTGGTAATCGCACCCACGGCTTCGGATGGAACTCCCAAATATCAATCTTAACCATCAAAAACTTCCAAAATGGCAGACACACTATGACAGCATTTCCACTTGAAGCCACCAGGTTGACTAATTTTCTGTGTGCAGACTACACAGCACTAATGCACCACCTCTAGCCCATCAGCTCTCATTGCCTTGCATTACGTGTCTCTTCTTCCCAGAAAATAAAAACTCCTCTTAAAACTAAATCTTTAGCATTTTTGTGACCTTTTATAGACATGATGTGGTGATTTATTTGATCAATTATCATTAATTAATTAAATTTAAAACTTGACCTTATGGTTTAGTAGAGTTGCTTAAGAAGCCTGTCAGATTCTCTGTGTCTAAGGCGGAAACATTGGTTGTTCCTGACTTTGTTCCCTCTCACAGGAAAAAGAAACAACAACTATTCCAGAATAAAACACCACTAAGAAGCAACCTGCACCACAGAGACCAAGAGAGATGGCATTAGAAAGGTAAAAGAAGCAACTACACGTTGAATGCATTGTCCTTCACCCAGGCCGGTGCAACATCATGTGGACAGGCCTCCACTGAGCTTTCTAGTTCTCTAAATAAGAAAAGAAAACCCAGGGGAGATGATCTGCGCTGCCCCAGCATTGTGAGTGCTTTGCAGGAGGCCCTGCTCTGACCCCAAACTATAGGGACTGCAGGGGAGTCAATGGGGCTCTACCACTGGAATCTGATTGTGATAGAGAAGGGAGAGAGGCTTGCAACAATCAGCATACAGATCTTGGCAGAACAAAATTCATACCTGCTGTGCCCAAGGACTAATCCCAACCTGTAGCTTTGCTCATATGCAGGACTAGCTCAGATATGTACTCTGGCCAAGGAACAAGGTGGGGTGCAGAGCTGCTTGATTCAGATCCTCAAAGGAGTTTTACTAACCTCAGAGACTGGTTTCCCAGATGCAGACAGTGAGCTGAATCACAACCCTGCCTGCTGTGAAGAGTGTCTGCTGGCCTCATCTGACCAGAAGGGCTGAGGATAACTCCTGAAGCAGTACAGCCGAGCAGAGCTCTAGCTGAGAGGTCAGTGGGAAGAGCTGATTACACCCAGAGAAAAGCCAGTACCAGAGGAACATTCCTGTGCTACATACAGGCAGAGGCATTAATTCATAGCCTAGACTGAAGGTAAATCCCAGCCCCTCCTAACTGGAGAACCTGCCTGGGAAACTGAGAGTAGCCTGAAATGACTCAACTCCCACCTAGGCAAGGAAACTAGGGCATCGCCCCACTCACTGTCAAGAGGATCTCCTGGCTTCATCTGATTGGAAGGACTGGTGACAGCTCCTAGGGCAGTGCATCCCAGGGACATTCAAGCTAAGAGGCAGGTGCACAGAACTGAGAGTTTGCAGAGCAAAGCCAGTGGCTCTGTTCCATCAGGAAGCTTAGGGTGGGTCAAGACAAGAGAACAGAAATTAGCCAGCTTTAGAGCTGCTTTCCCACTGTGCTCAGGCAAGAAATCTTGTGTAGCTCTACTCATCACTGAATACAGCCTTCAGCTTGTGCAACCACAGAACCTCACCACAGCACATTGAAACTGCCTAGCCCATCCAACGGCCCTATATACAGTGGCACTAGAGAAGAGAGCACAACTGTAGCTTCCCTCATCTGTAGAGCAAAACTGATAACATCACTTGGCCAGGGAATTCAGTAAACCTTCTGAAGGACGGATTGGGGTCCTTAAATAAGAGCTGTACAGGCTTTGGGTTCTGTCTTGCTGCCCTGCCAGAGCAGGGAGGCTCTTTCATATATTATTACTAAATATAGTACCCAGTCTTCATCCTCTAAAAAGCCTGACCAGAGAATCCAGGCAGCCACGGGGCCCATCCTACAACCTCACTTCGGTAGGGAACTAAGACAGAAGTCCTAACCCAACTGTTTTTGGCCGGTGGCACACCTCCCATCACATTAATAGAATGAAAGAAAAGAATCATATGATCATCTCAATAGGCACAGAAAAAAAAGATTTGACCAAATTCAACACCCATTTGTGATGAAAACTCAACATATCATTCATAGAAGGAACATATCTCAGTATAATAAAGGCCATGATTTGACAGCCCACAATTATTGTCATAGTTGATGGTGAACAATTGAAAAGCTTTTCCTCTAGGATCAGGAACAAGACAAAGTTGCCCACTTTCACTACTCTAGTCAACATAATACTAGAGGTCCTGGCCAGAGCAATCAGGGAAGAAAAGTAAAAGGTATAACAATCGAAACTGTCTGTATTTGCAAATGATAAAATTTGACATGCAGAAAATCCTAAAGACTCAATCAAAAGAAGAAAACCTGTTAGATCTAATTAATGAATTCAGTAAAGTTGCAGGATCCAAAATCAACAAAATCAGTAGCATTTCTATACACCATCAACACAGTTTCTAAAAAACAAATCAATCCCATTTGTAGTATCATCAAAAACAATAAAATAATTTGGAATAAATGTAAGGAGATGTAAGTGCTCTATGATGAAAACTACAAGACATTGATGAAAGAAATCCAAGACAAAAAGAAATGGAAAGCTATCTCATGTTCATGTTTAGAAGAATTAACAAATGTCAGTACCACCAAAACCTAGCTATAGATTCAATGCTGTCCTTATCAAGAGTCCAATGGCAATTTACAGAAGTAAATGAAACACTCCTCAAGTTTATATGGAACCACGAAAAACTGCAAATCGCCAAAGAAATCTGAGAAAGAAGAACAAAGCAGGAGGCATCACACTTCCTGATTTCTAGCTATATTATAAACCTATCATCAAAACATTATGGCATTGGCATAAATACAAACAAATAAACCAATGGAACATAATGGAGAATACGTAAATAAACTCAAACATATGGAGACAAATAACACTGGACAGGGGAACAAAGAATGCTCAATGAAGGAATGATAGTCTGTTTGATAAATGGTGTTGGCGTAATTGGATAGTCACATGCAATAGATTGAAACCAGACTCACCTCTTATACCACTCTCAAAAATTAATTTCCAATGGATTAGACTTAAGTGTAGGTCCTGAAAGAAAACAAATAAAAAACAAAAATAGTAGAAAAGGTGATCAGACTTGTTACCAGAGGCAGAGGGTATGGGGAGGACATTTTGGAGGAGGGGGACCAAAAACTACAACTTCTAGTTATAAGATAGATATATACTAGGGAAAGAATGTAGACCATGACGGCTACAGCTAAGACTACTTTATAGTATATTAGAAAGTTGTTAAGAGAGTACTTCTAAGTTCTCATCAGAAGAATATTTTTCCTTTTCCTTTTTTTTCTTTTCTTTTTTTCTTGTTTCTCTATAAGAGAAGATGGATATGAGTTGAACCTACTATGGTAATGGTAATCATATCACAATATATGTAAATCAGGCCATCATGCTATATTCCTTGAACTTACACAGTGATGTATGTCAATTATTTCTCAATAAAACTGAGAGGGTGGAGGGTGGAAGACTTTCATTATGTGTAGAGAGATTTGCAAGACTTGGGGAGTAATAATAAAATTTCATGAAATGGTTCAAAAAGAAGGGAGAACAATCTAAAGTCTAAAGATTAAGGCCCTATACAAAGTTTAAGCTTTTGGCCCTTTATCTACTTGGTAAAGGTGTCTCAAAATAATGGTTCAAATGCATCACATAAAATGTATAGGGTTGCCAAGAAGACCAGTAATATTCACATAGAGTTTATTACAATAGTTTTAGGAAGCAAATATATAATATAATGATACATGTGCTTCTTTATTAATGAATTAAATATCAAAGTATTGTGGCAGGTCTAATAATGATCTTAATTAGAAAATTAATGAGCATAAAGGATATTTGTAGGTATCTTCAACAACTACAACGTGATATAAAAATACCTGTGATTTCTGTTGGTGATGAAGTCATGGATACTGCTAATGATAGTTTGGCTTAGATACCAACATTCAAACAAGCAGGACATTTTGAATTCCAGTTAGAGTAAAGAAGAAATAAAGAAATAGCATCACATCTTAATTGAAGAGCACTCTAAAGTTCAACTTAAGAAGTCCTAGGCTAGGGGTACCTCGGTGGTTCAGTCAGGGAAGCATCTGCCTTCAGCTCAGGTCATGATCCAGGGTCATGGGATCCAGCCCCACGTTGGACTCCCTGCTCTGCATGGAGCCTGCTTCTCTTCCCTGCCCCTGCTTTCGCTCTCGCTTTCTGTCTAGTCAAATAAATAAATAAAATCTTAAAAAAGCGTTTCCTAGGCTAAAGAAATGCCCCGTTTTCTCAAAAAGACATTATCACATTCTATGTTATCTGATAATGGGGTCTTAGGCATCTGGATAGATCTATGAGTCAAAGCGATGAAGGGTTCCAATTCATCATTGTAAGAAAGCATGAATCAATAAAACATTAATATAAGCAACCACATCTCTAGCTGACATTCTTTGAGGGTTCCCTTATCTAACCCTAGGCCACCTTTCCAGCCATTTTCCCTGCCACATAGTTAGGACGCATTGAATTTTTTTCCTCACTGATTTTTGCTGGGCATAATCCCTTTATTCAGAGGTATGCCCACTACTAGGTTTACTATCACTTTCTTGAACATTCATGATACTTTGAATATTCAGTCAGCTTCTTTGTAGATCAAAAGACATTGGCCAAGCACATTATTGGTACTGGGGATACAGAAAAAAGAACCAGGCCCTGAAGTCAAAGAACCTCAGATACAAATACCCAAACTATAGTCATATTTCATCCTCAGTAGCAGTGTGGTCCCAGAAATATCATAGATTCGTGGCAAATAATAGCTTAATGAATGAATATACTGGGTCAAGTGAGTCTGTATGACCTAACAGTTACTTAAATCAAACTTAAAAAGAACAGCTTCTAAAGAAAAATGTAGTCTATTGCTGAAGTAGCTGACATAAAAATACATTTTGAGACCACACCCTGTTTTAAGAACGGTACTTTGGGAATTTCCTTTCATCTGATGGAAGGTATTACTTGGTTAGTTCTTAGAGTCTCCCCAAATGCTTTAGACTTTGTTACTCTCTCCACCACAGTTCACACCCGTCCCAGAGTAGAAATTATTGCATGTCTCTAATCTCAGGGAAAATTAAAGGACAAGCAAATATTCTCAGTTTTGATGAATAGAGATACCATAAAACTGAACACTTTTCCCAAAGTTTTAAGTGATGCTTATAATCAGTGGTTAACCTAACAGACGGGCAGCTGCAGGATTTTGCTGATTTCTATACCTTCATCCAACTAATAACTATAGGTTTTTAATGATTCCATTTAGGAAGCATATTACTCAGGAACACCTTTCTTTCTGACCCACACATGTTTCCCATCCCCCACTCCCACTCACTCCCAATACATGTAGACATATACAAGTCAACACATCTAGTCTAGAGACTAGATACATTAGTGTACCTTGAGCCTCGTGTACTTTTATCATGGCTGATAACTTTACATTGGATTTATTTTCTTTCTCTGTGAGTGTAATAAGTGCAAGGACCGCATCTGACTCAACTTTTTTCACAGCATAGAATAAATTGGTCCAGAATAAGTGTACAACACACGTTTTCTGAGCTGATTTCACCTGAGCCAGAATATCAGAAGACAGAGATCTATCTGAGTCAGGGATGAGTGTGACTTGTGATCTGTCAGATGTAGGAGCTCTCACCAACTCTGGCACAATAGTAGAAGACTACACCCCTGTCAAGTCCAAATTTGCTTTTAAAACCATATTATTCTCTAATGCAAATGTGGAGGAGAAAATGTTCCCCCAAGTGACTGTGAACCTGCCCCCAGAGTCAGGAAGCTTCTGAAAGGAAATCATGTGTGCTGTCAACCTTTCTCTCACATCATTCTGCCTTTTCAAGAGATTGAATGTCAACTTTAAGTTCATTTCTCTAATAATGACATTTATGAGAAATCAAACAAGATGATAGGGTCACGGAGCCATGCATTTTCTCATCTGATGTTTTGTTTAGGAAGAAGATTCTGAGGGAGTCCATAGGAACCAAGAGAAAATACTAAATTTCAGTTCTGATTACAAAATCTTGTGTGCTAAAAATCACCTAGTCTCTATAATACATACCCACTTCCTGTCTTCCAAGCCCAGCTCAACAAGGCATAAACATCCCCACTCAGAGGACAAGTACTGATTCCATGGAAGTTCTACTTAAGTCCTCTCTAGGTGAGGACTATGATTCTTCTTCACAAGGAATTTGGCATTGCAATTATGGTTTGATAAGGTAGACCCACTATGGAAAACACCTTGGCTAGATCTATAAGAGAGTTCTACCCCTAAGGATCAGATTGTTTCAACAAAATTAGTTGAATTTTAAAAGCCAAATTTATGAAAAGATTGATACCAATTCTCTCACAATGTATGCCATATTATTACCTTTGTTCACCATGTGCCTTCTCTTTCCATCTCTCTAATAATCTTACCCCCATTTTCTCATCTGAGGAAGGAAAAAAGATCACATTAGCATGTTAGTGGGCAGAGTGGAGAGCAAAAAAGAGTGTGAGCATCTAGTCATAAGTTATCTGGGTCAAAGAGTTCCATAAAATCTCTGAAGCCAAGATCAAAGACAAGGCAGAAAGGGGAATCCCCACAACTCTGCTGTCCTTCTGTTGCCACCAAATGTGTTATTGACATCAAGGCATGCTGTGCAACTATAGTTCCATTTAAATGAGGTCACCAGAAGGATACTTGGAGCAGTCTCTGCAGTGGGTGAAGTCTCAGGAGAATTCTGAATCATTAGGGTGGATCTTGAGTTCTGTTTCTTTTAGAGGTTCCCAAATGATTATAAGGAAGACAGAAAATAACATGCAGTTAGCACTCACATCTCCATTTATGGACCCCATTATTAGTTCTGCTTACCTGCCTTCTTTTTTGGGAAGCGTTGTATTGTTGCAATGAAGTAATGGGTTTCTAGGTTCTAGGTTGCAACCCCGTTGTATTATGTATTATATATATGATTTTTAAGAACTTCATAATTTGAACAATGTGAATATGATGTGCCCCAGATAATAAAAGATTCTACGATTATTAACATTTTAACCCTATTTTCTTGGTTTCTCCTTATACACATAGTTATTTTTTAGAATGGCTATTATTTTTTTATTGGAATTCAATTTGCCAACATATAGCATAACACCCAGTGCTCATCCCATCAAGTGCCCCCCTCAGTGCCCGTCACCCAGTGACCCCCATCCCCGGCTCACCTCCCTTTCCACCACCCCATAGTTATTTTAATAGCTTGATGCTAAATCATGGACGTACTGCCCAGAATACATAAGGAACTCCTACAGGTAGGAAAAGTCAGAAAATTCCAGTTTTTAAAATGGGGAAAAGACTAGACAAGTCTTTACAGCATAGGAAATACAAATTACTAAGAAGTATATGAAAAGGTACACAGTGGAATTAGCCACGAGAACACATAAATTAAAAGCATAGTGAAATCCATTAAGGCTCAAAAGAATGGATTAAAATGTTTGAGGATGTGGAGTACTTCACATTGCTGATGGGAGTTTAACTTGGCACAATCAATTCAAAAAGTCCATTTGGAAGCGTCTCTGAAAACTTACCTTAAATATATGCCCTCCCTCCTACAACCAGTAGTTTTACTCCTCTGTGGTATCCATACTTTGTGGATAGGAGTGTTTAAATCCACCATAAATATGAACGATGATTTTTATAAAAGCCTTACTTTTAATAGCTCGATGTGGAAACAATATAAATTTCATGGATAGTAGAAAGGATAAATTGTAATACAGTCATGCAGTGCAATACTTTGATATTTTTGAAAGAATAAACTACTACTACATGAAACCAGGTAGACAGAAAGATGTTTAGTAGAAGAAGCCAGACATTAGGAAATGTATTCCTTTTATAAAAAGATTTTATTTATTTATTTGAGAGAGAGAATAAGCAAGAGAAGGAGCAGAGGGAGAGGGTCATATCCAAAATATATAAAGAACTACTGCAACTCAAAACTAAAAAAGATAAACAACACAATTTAAAAATGGACAAAGGACTTGTCTGTAGGATAGATACACAAATAGCTGACAAGAACAGGAAAGGATGCTGCACAACTTAGGCATTTGGTAATTACTAATTAAAACCCAGTTAGAAATAGAACCTCCTCCTTTTCTATTTGCAATATTGCCAAGCCTCTAAAAGAAAAGAGTGGTGGCATTGGTGAAAAAAAAAAAAAAGGACTAATAAGTGCAACAGAATTCAGAGCTCATAGACAGACTAATGTGAAATTTAATGTTCAACAAAGATATTTCCAAAAATCCTTGAAAGAAGGCAAATAGTGTATTACAACGTATTGCTAAATACTAGTTTACTACCTAGAGAAAAATAAAACTGCATTTCTACCTACACGACACAGAAGGTAGACTCTAAATGGATTAAGTAACTAATAGTTAAAATAGAACAATGACATTATATAAGAAAACATAAGGGAACATCTATCTTTCTGACCTAGAAGACGGAATCTCCAAAGCACAGACCATAATGAAACAGTTGATGAATTTGATTTCCTCAATATCTGAGATTTGTCTTCAATGAAGAACATTATGAAGAAAGTTTAAAAGGGGAAAAAATGGATGATATATTTGTGTTATGTGAAACAAATAGAAAATAACTTCATATCAGGAATTCTTAATAAATTCTAAAATGCAGGAAGAAAATGAAGAAATGTCTAATAGGAAAAACACAAGCATACACACACACACGCACGTGCATACACACACACACACACACACACACACACCAGAGGATATACAAGGGAATTCACAAAAATTACCTTCAAAGGCTTACAAGAATAGAAAACAATACTGAAATTCATTAGAATTGAAAGGTCTACAAATTGAAACAACAAAGAAGCCTCTATTTTCTCCTATGAGGCATGCAGAAATTTGTCAGATACTGTAAAGTGTGGGCAAAAGGTAGAAGAGAGAAGAAAACTCATTTACATTTGGGAAAATGTAGAGAGGTGCAGCCATTCTGGG
This sequence comes from Canis lupus familiaris, assembly GCF_011100685.1. Classification (NCBI taxonomy): domain Eukaryota; kingdom Metazoa; phylum Chordata; class Mammalia; order Carnivora; family Canidae; genus Canis; species Canis lupus. The sequence continues at coordinate 31,189,304 of NC_049242.1, read as the reverse complement.
AAGGAATCTGGTGTTACTGGGTCACCTTATGCCTGTGCATATTCTATGATACAAGAATTATTGCTAAATAGGGAGCCAAAGATTTTCTCACACAGAAAATTGTACCGTCATATGGTATATTCCTGTAATCTTTGTGGTTCTGTTATTTGTGTTGGAACCGTGTTGTGTGATGTGGATATCCTTCACTGGGAGAAGAGAGAAATGAAAATGCAAGAGATGTGCAGCAAGGATATTGCACAGCAGTAGGGAGAAGGATTAGATGAACACCTGGCATTGTAAATGATCTTAAAGACTCAATTAAGTGAAAAAGGTAAACAAAGAGGCATATAACACAATATCATTTATGTAAAGTAAAAATATGTCCACAAACAAAACATTTTTTGGAAATGTGAGGAAAATAAGAGCATCACATGCATTAAACGGTTACAAAGTCAGTGGGAATGAAGTATGGGTATATATTATGCAGACAAATTCATAATAAACAAGAAAGGGGCTTTAAAATCACTAATCATGCAAAGTATCGTATACTGAGGAATATAATTAACTCCATTCTCCACACCGGAGAACACACACCCAAAAACCAGGAGAAATAAAATTGCATGGTACTTGTACAGAAATACGAAGTCAGGAAAGGAACCATCTACAGAGTGCTAAAATAGATCAAATTTAGCAAGAGTTTAATTTCTCTAATAAAAGACACTTAACATTGATGAGAATTTTCCAGTAAATGGTGTTAAATGACCATTAAGAGGAAAAAGCTCGGATCTCTAAAGCACTCCTTACATCAGAATAAATTCTAGATATATCATGATGTAAATTAAGCTGTACATGTAAGCAAAACTATGAAAATCTTAGAAGACAAACGGGATGTTTTTTTTTTAAAGATTTATTTATTCATGAGAGACACACAGAGAGAGAGAGAGAGGAGAGAGAGAGAGAGGCAAAGACACAGGCAGAGGGAGAAGCAGGCTCCATGCAGGGAGCCCGATGGGGGACTCGATCCCCAGACTCCAGGATCACACCCTGAGCTGAAGGCATACGCCCAACTCCTGAGGCACCCAGATGTCCCACAGAATGATTTTTAAAAAGCATAACTTGTTATCAACAGAGACATTTCAAATTTTAGCACAAAATCAAGTCATAAGGAAAACGACTGATTAAATTATAAATGTATGATACAAAAGTCCCTAAAAGCAGGTCACCTGGGTAGTTCAGTGGTTGAGGGCCTGCCTTTGACTCAGGTCATGATCCCAGGGGTCCTGGGATCGATTCCCATATCAGGCTTCTCACAGGGAACCTGTTCCCCCTCTTTTATGTCTCTGCCTCTCTTTGTGCCTCTCATGAATAAATAAATTAAATCTTTAAAGAAAAAAACTCCATAAAGTCAACTGGCAAAGTAGAAAAAGACTTGTTTTTCGGGATGCCTGTGTAGCTCAGCGGTTAAGCATCTGCCTTCAGCTCACGGTGTGATCCCAGGGTCCCGGGATCAAGTCCCACATCGGGGAGCCTGCATGGAGCCTGTTTCTCCCTCTGCCTGTGTCTCTGCCTCTCTCTCTCTATGCTCTCATGAATAAATAAATAAAATCTTTAAAAATAAAGACTTGTGTTTAACACAAAATCAAACAACCCATTTTTCATAATATACAAGGATTTTACACAGCAGTAACAAAAATTTGAATGGCCTAATAAAAGAAAAGTAACAAAGGAAATACACAGTCATTTCACAGAATAAATAGAAAATGAAAATCATCAATAAGCATATAAAACTATGCTCATCCTCAACTGTAATTAAAGTATCATATAATAAGCTAAGAGGGACATACCATTTTTTGACCTAATGGATTAACAAAATTGAAGAGTTTCACACTACCAAATGGTAGTAAAGTTGTAACTAAATAGAAACTTTTATGCAATGTTGATGAGTGTATCATGTTGATATTAAGACCTTGCTAAACAAATTGAACTCTACCACATAAGGTAATCATATGACATCAAAACAGATATAAACCAAAATGAAAGCACTAGCCCTACAATTAAGCTTGTAGTACTTGGCAGCCCCGGTGGTGCAGCGGTTTGGCGCCACCTGCAGCCCGGGGTGTGATCCTGGAGACCGGGGATTGAGTCCCGCGTGGGGCTCCCTGCAGTCTGCTTTTCCCTCTGCCCTTCTCATGAATAAATAAAATCTTAAAAAAAAAAAAAGTTGTAGTACTCAGCTAGCATCCAAACAATTCAATATCTGTTTATTTTCATTTCTATTTAATTACCATATATGTGAAAACACAAGTTTGATGACTTGCGAACCCCTGAGATATATCTGCTGATGCTATCTGGAATACCACTGGTGTAAGGTTTGAACGAAGGGTGCTAGTATGAGTTAGAGACTTCAGCCTGTGACCTCAAATAGAACACCGAGTGCCCTAGGATGTCTCAGAGGATGGAAAGGTAATCAGGTTGAGGGCTTCTCAAGCTCCAGGGAATGCCCTATTTACATACTCTCAGGACCTCAGCTTTAAATAGATCCTTGAAGGAAAAATGCTCTCTGTTCAGGAGTGGGACCTAGGAGAATTGGAGTTTGTACCTGGAATTCAGTAAGGCAGAAAGGCTTGGGGTGGAGTCAGACTCCTAGGATGACTGGAGTGCAGCCCCGAGAGGCATTGCTTAGGAGCCAACCCACAACCGGTGCTGTCCTTCCAGACTGGATCTGGAGGCTGCAGACATCATTCCCTCCCACACTTGATCCTTGATCCTTCACCAGGGACCTGGCAGCACAGTTTCTGCCTCCTCTCTGCCTCCAGGTGAGAGTGGACAAGCTGGTGATGGGCCTCAGGCCATAGGAATCTTAGTACCCATTGGGGGTTGTGAGGTGGGCATGGCATTGGGAAAGGTAAGTTTTGTCATTTGCTTTCTTGCACATCAATGTTGCTCCTTGTTAGCCACCCAGAGACTATTGTATTCCCACTCTTCTCCAGGACCCCAGCCCAAAAATGCTTTCCCAGACTTTCTTCTTCAGGGATGAGGCTCCTTCCAGAGAGATCACAGAGGTTGTGCCTCTTACTGTTGAAAAGCAACTGCCTGATTCTTTCTTTGCCTCCTTGGTCAGGCCTTCAGCAGCATTGCTTGCCTCAGCTTGCATTTGTCCCACCCTCTCCCATTGAACAAGCAAGGGGCTAGAAGGAAACAGAAATCTTGCTTCAAGGAATCGGGTCAAGAGCTCCTTGCTCTTGCGTCTTCTCCGGGTCTAGGAGATGTGAAGGAATCAGGACTGCGTGGTACAGCCTTCTAGGAAGGCAGCACTGCTGCCTCCAAGCCCCTGGTGAGTTAGGGCAGACAGTGGTGTGAGTCCAGTTACAGGCAGTGCTGGCCTTCTAGCCCTGAAGAGGATACTAGCGCCCACTACAGGTGCCCTCGCGCAAACATCCCATAGTGTGGTATCCTTCACATAAGGTCAGGCATGTGGGTTCCCACAACACCCAGCCTTGGTCAGTATCCAGTTGGCTCAGTACCCACTCTGGGACATCTTTGGTTGTTGTGAAAGATATGGTGGCCATGAGGGTATGCAAATTAGAGTATGAAATACTTCAGTGAGTATCTGTGGTGATGGATGTCTGTGTGTTTATATAAGATATTGTGAAGCTGAGAGTGAGTATACTAACATGTGATGTGTGTATATGACAAGGAACAATGCCATGTATGCAATGTGACTGTGTGAGACACAGTGACTAAGAGAAAATTTCTGGAAAGGCCATATTAGAAATAATGTTATTATGGCCTCAGATGATGAAAGATGCATTCCCTATCCTTTCGATTTGGGGACAGAGCCATACTTTCAAATCTCTTCCTGTATTTCTTCCTTCTGTTTTTTCTCCACATCTCCAGATTCTATCCTCTAAGTTAAGCTTCTGTTCCCTGATTTCATCTAACTTCTATTCTCTTCATTGTATTTTCCCACTCCGATTCTTTCCTCCTCATTTTTCCTACAAATTCAATAACATAACATCATTATTTAATTAATTAGCAAATTGAACAAAGTTAGATGAAATCTTTAGACTATGGAAAAATAATTATCCTTGGCTGCCTTTAGAATACAAAAGATACTACATTTCATCTTATTCACTTCCTTTTCCCCAAGTTTTATTACTCTCATGTTTGGACAGCTTCCCTATCCACCTGTACACATATGTATGTCAATCTAAAAATCCTACCTTTAAGGGATAGAGGATCAGTCTTCAAATATGCTGTACAGTGTTTACCTGGATGCTAAGTTTTTGTTGTGGGTTAAGAGTTTATCACTGAGGGGCACCTGGGTAGCTCAGTGGTTGAGTGTATGCCTCCGCCTAGGATGTGATCATGGAGTCCCGGGATCGAGTCCCTGTGAGGGCTCCCTGTGAGGAGCCTGCTTCTCCCTCTGCCTATGTCTCTGCCCCTCTCCCTGTGTCTCTCATGAATAAATAAATAAAATCTTTTTTTAAAAGTTTATCACTGAGGTAGTAAGGGTATTATTTAATGGAATTCTCTTTAGAGGGACAGAAACATACACAACCTGCATATGCACATACACATGCAGATATACACACCACATATGTATGGTTTATACCCATACATGTTATTTTCACAACCTACTTTTTATTTTTTTAAGATTCTATTTATTTTTTCATGAAAGACACAGAGTGAGAGAGAGAGAGAGACAGAGACACAGGCAGAGGGAGAAGCAGGCTCCATGCTGGGAGCGTGACATGGGACTCGATCCCAGGACTCCAGGATCATGCCCTGGACCGAAGGCAGGCACTAAACCGCTGAGCCACCCAGGGATCCACAACCTACTTCTTAAACTCAACAGTGTGAGCAACATCTTTCTAAAGAAAATATAGGTCTACTTATGTGTTAGTAGACATAGGTCTACTAACCTTAATGGCTTAAGGTTAGTGCATCATGATCACAGCAGCCATTTCTTTCAATGTAGCTGTCAGACGTTGTGCAAACTACTTTCCATTAGGTTCTCAACTTAATCTGTACATCCATGTTATAAATTTGTGGTGTTATACCCAATTCTTTGTGGTGTTATGTCCAATTCACACTAAGCAACAGGCATAAAGGAGCTAAATCAACTGGCCAAAGCCACAGAGCTAAGAAACAGGGGGAAAGGATTCAACCTGTGTCTGTAGGATGACACATCTGTACTGTTACCCATTTCTCTATAAGGTATAGATTATATTATATAGGAAAACAAGAATTTATTCAGCACATCACTTACTGCTAGACTGTAAATTGTTTTATTCTGGAAATAATCCTATATGTGAATATCCTTTGAAGCAAAGTTTCATACATACCTATAATTATTTCCAAAATGTAAGGTCCCAAAAATAGCATTGTTCAGAAACAAAAGGCAGTTCCATTTTGTAAATTTTTAATATTTTCAAATCACCTTCCAGAGAGATTTTATAAATGCTACATGTGTACATTTTTCATATCTGCTTGCCCCATTCTCAAATGTACAGTGAATGATTTCAATCTATTTCACCTTTGCTAACCTACTGTGAAAGGAACAGTATTATTTATTTTCTGTTTCTCTAAGTGAAGATGAACATTCTTTACACAGGTTGGGCATTTGTATTTCTTCACTTGTAAATTGGCTGTGTAACATCCTGTTTGCATCATTTTCATTGGTATTCTTTTTACTCTTTTTAAAAGCTTAAAAGCTCTTTGATATCCTAGTTTCCTACTTGGTGTTTATATGTTAACTGTGTATGTTCTTTACTTAACCACTTATTTTTACCTTGTTTTATAATAGACTATACCCTCCCCCTAACTTAATGGTTATGGTTTTCATGGCATCCTTAGTAGGTCTTTTCCCACAGAAAGTACTCAGTTACATTTTCTACTGGTAATAGTATGGTGTCTTTGGTTTTGTTTTTTCTTACACTGAGATATTTAATCCGTGTGTATTTGGGGGAAAAATAAGAATTGTTGTGAGAGTGTTTTGTTTCCAAACAGATACCCAGATATCCTAACACCATTTTTAAGTAATACGTACACCTTTCCCTGTTAATTTAGATGACGCTTGTATCATTCATGTCCTTGTATTCTTTTTTTATATATAAATTTGTTTTTTATTGGTGTTCAATTTGCCAACATCTAGAATAACACCAGTGCTCATCCCATCAAGTGCTCCCCTCAGTGCCCGTCACCCAGTCACCCCCACCCCCCACCCACCTCCCCTTCCACCACTCCTAGTTCATTTCCCAGAGTTAGGAGCCTTTCATGTTCTGTCTCCCTTTCTGATATTTCGCACTCCTTTTTTCTCCTTTCCCCTTTATTCCCTTTCACTATTTTTTATATTCCCCAAATGAATGAGACCAAATGCTGAGTAAAATAAGTCAATCGGAGAAGGACAAAGATGTCCGTATATTCTTGATTTTGATTCTTCACTACTTTATTTCATTGAGATGTTTGTGCTTGGGCTAATACAATACATATAAATTAATCAGATTTAATTGTCTATCTTAGTATCAGGTAGGTTAAATCTTCTAACCTCACCCTACCACAGTGCTTTTCAGTTTCATTTTTTCAGATATTTACTGTGAATATTTTCACATGTATTCTTCTGGATAAACTTCAGAATTATCTTAATTTCCCATCAGGATGCTTATGGATTTTGATTATAATTGCATTTGATTTTAGCATGTTTCTGGGGAGTGTTTCTCAACATATGGTGCATGAAATAATCACATCAAAATCACAAAAAAATACTTGTTAGAAAGGGGGGGTTTTTTTGTTCCACCACCAACCTACCGAAAATCTTCAGAGCCCAGAAATATTTATTTTTGACAAACTCTCACAGAGAGAATTATGAAGAACACTAATGTGTGAGAATCAAGGAAGGAAGAACTGATATCTTTATAATATTTTAATTTCCCATCTGGGAATTAGGTGTATTTCTCCTTGTATTCATGTTGATGTCTATGATTCTCACTGGAGTATAATATTCCCCTTGCATTGGTTTCTTTTTTTTTTTTTCTTGCATTGGTTTCGATCATATTCTGTTAACATCACAACTGAACATTTGAGAGAGCGCACTGTTATGAACTTTAAGTGCATTTATTTTTTTATGACTTTATTTACTCATAAGAGACACACAGAGAGAGGCAGAGATATAGACAGAGGGAGAAGCATGCTCCCTGTAGGGACCCCAAATGTGGTACTTGATCCCAGGACCTGGGATCATACCCTGAGCCAAAGGCAGATGCACAACCGCTGAGCCACCCAGGTGTCCCAACTATAACCACATTTAATAAATTCTCTAATTAGTTCTCAGTATATAGAAAAAGTGCATATAACACTCATTTGTTTACAGATTTCTTATTGCTTTTAATCACTTTTCAGTAGATTTAAGTTTTCCAGACAAAAAATAATATTCATTTACAAATAATAAAGTTACCATTTCCTTTCCGATAATTAGATCTCTTCATTCTAGTTTCTATTTCTAATTTCTATTGCATTAACTAACTCTTTGCAAACAGATACCTTTTCTGAACTCAGAATGTAATGTAAATGTTTCTAATATTTCACTGTTGAGTATGATTGAGCCTTTGATTTCAAATAATGTGTAATACCATAAAAGGATATATATTCAAATTCCTTCTAAAATGAAATATACCAGGGAGCTGTGTGGCTCAGTTGTTTGAGCATCTGCATTTGGCTCAGGTCATGATCTTGGGGTCATGGGATATGGCCCAAGTCATGCTCCACTCCATGGGGAGCCTCCTCCTCCCTCTCTCTCATCCACTCCCCCTCATGCTTGTGCACATTCTCTGTCAAATAGATAAATAAAATCTTTATTTTTTAAAAGATTTTATTTATTCATTCATGAGAGACACTGAGAAGTAGAGACAGAAAGAGGGAGAAGCAGGCTCCATGCAAGGAGCCCAATCGGAACTCGATCCCAGGTCCCGGGATCATGCCCTGAGCCAAAGGCAGATGCTCAACCACTGATCCACCCAGGTGTCCCAATAAATAAAATCTTTAAATAACATAAAATAAAATGATATACACCTAAGCTCATTTTTTACATAGAATGTTCATTACTAATGAAAGTAAACTTTATTCAATGCCCTTTACAGCATCTACTGACATTATTTTATCCTCATTTTGATCTGTTAATATGAAGAAATGTTTTAATCAAGTTCCTAATAATCAGTTCAACTGTGCATTCATGGGAAAAATTCACTTGATCATGAAGCTTTATTCTTTTGGAATACTGTGATATCTTATAGGCTTTTATTTATTCTTAATTTTAATTCCAGTATAATTAACATGCAGTGTTATATTAGTTTCAAGTATAAAATATAGTGACTTGGGATGCATGGGAGGCTCAGTGGTTGAGCACCTTCCTTTAGCTCAGGGTGTGATCCCAGGATCCGGGTTCAAGTCCCATGTCCAGCTCCCTGCGTGGAGCCTGTTTCCCCTCTGCCTATGTCTCTGCCTTTCTCTGTGTGTCTCTCATGAATAAATAAGTAAAATCTTTTAAAAATATATAGTGATTCAACAATTCTGTTTATTACTCAGTGTTCATCATGATAAGGGTATTCTTAATCCCCTTCACTACTTCCTCCATCCCCCCACTTACCCTCCTTTTGTAACCACTAGTTCTCTATGATTGAGTCTATTTTTTGTTTATTTTTTCTTTGTGTAGTTTTTCTTAAATTCCACATATGAGCAAAATTATATGCTATTTGTCTTTCTCTGAATTATTTCACTTAGTGTTATACTCTCTAGATCCATCCATGTTGTTGCAAATGGCAAGATCATTCTTTTGTATGACTAATATTCCACTCTGTATATATGCCACTTCCTATTTTCCATTTATCTCTTGATGGGCATTTGGGCTGCTTCCATAACTTGACTATTGTAAATAATGCTGCAATAAACATAGGGGTGCATGTATCTTTTCAAATTAGTGTTTTTGCATTCTTTGGGTAAATACTTTGTAGTGGAATTATTGGATTATATGAGAATTCTAATTTTAATTTTTTGAATCACCTCCATACTATTTTCCACAGTGGCTGCACAAGTTTGCATTCCTAGAGTAGAGCACGCACGACGGATTCTTTTTCCCCACATCCTCCCCAACACTTGTTTTTTCTTGTGATTTTTATTTTAGCCTTTCTGACAGGTGTGAGGGGATATCTCATTGTGGGTTTGCTTGTATTCCCCTGATGAGTAGCGACATTGAGCATCTTTTCATGTGTCTGTCCGCCATCTGTATGTCTTCTTTGGGGGAATGTCTGTCCATGTCTTCTGCTCATTTTTTATTGGAGTATTTGTGTTTATGGTGTTTAGTTGTACAAATTCTTTATATATTTGGATACGAACTCTTTATTGGATGTGTCATTTGCAAATATCTTCTTCCATTCGGTAGGTTTTCTTTTAGCTTTGTTGATTGTTTCCTTTGCTGTGCAGAAGATTTTTATTTTGAAGTCATGCCAATAGTTTGTTGCTTTTCTTTCCCTTGCCTCAGGAGACATTTCTAGAAAGATGTTGCTATAGTCAAAGACAGAGAAATCACTGCCTGTGCTCTCTTCTAGGATTTTTATGATTTCAGGTCTCACATTTATATCCTTAACTCATTTTGAGTTTCTTTTTGTATATGGTATAAGAAAGTGGTCTGGTTTCATTCTTTTGCATGTAGCTGTCCAATTTTCCCAGCATATTTGTGAAAAGACTGTCTGTTTCTCATTGCATGTTTTTGCCTCTTTGGTCAAAGATTAATCCACCATATAATGATTGGTTTATGTCTGGGCTCTCTGTTCTACTCTCTACATCTCTGTGTCTGTTGTTGTGCCAATGCTATATTGTTTTGATTACTAGAACTTTGCAGTGTATCGAGAAATCTGGGACTGTGGTACCTGCAGTTTTTCTTCTTTCTCAGGATTGCTTTGGCTCTTCAGGTTCTTGTCTTGTCCCATAGAGATTTTTAGCATTATTTGAATCAGTTCTCTGGAAAATGCTGTTGTTATAAGGATTGTGTTTAATCTGTAGGTTGTTTTGGGTAGTGTGGATATTTTAAGGATTTGTTATTGCAATCCATGAGCATGGAATATTTTTCCATTTGTGTCATATGCACTTTCTTTCCTCAATGTTTTATAGTTTTCTGAGTACAGGTCTTTCACCCCCTTGGTTAATTCCTAGTTATCTTGTTCTTCTTGGTGAAGTTGTAAATAGGATTGTTTTCTTAATTTCTCTTTCTGCTGCTTCAATTATTACGTGTAGAAATTCAACAGAATTCTGTAGATTGGCTTTATATCCTGTTACCTTTCTACATTCGTTCATCAGTTCTAGCAGTGTTTGGGTGGAGTGTAAAGGGTAATCTATATGTGGTATTGTGTCGTCTGCAAATAGTGAAAGTTTTACTACTTCCTTACCAATTTGAGTGCCCTTTATTTCTTTTCTTGTCTGATTTCTGTAGGGCTAGGACTTCCAGTATTATGTTGAATAAAAGTGGTAAGAATGGACATACTTGTCTTGTTCCTGATCTTCGGGGGAAATCTGTCAGTTTTTGACCATCGAGTATGATGTTAGCTGTGAGTTTTTCATGTGGGGCCCTTATGATATGGATATATTCCCTCCACACCTACTTTGTTGAGGGCTTTTATTTTGAATGGTTGTTGTATTTTGTCAAATGCTTTTTTCTGCAACATTTGATTGTTGAAGATTGAAACAATCTTAGGGTTTTATTCTTTCTTGTGTTGATGTTATGTATCATGTTGATTGATCATAGTGAAAGATTTTTAAATATATTGTTGGATTCAGTTTGCTAGTATTTTATTGAGGATTTGTGCATCGATGTTCATCGGAGAGATACTGCCCTGTAGTTCCCCCTCCCTTCCTCTGTCTCTCTGTCTCTCTCTGTCTCTCTGTCTCTCTGTCTCTCTCTCTCTTTATAGTGTCTTTATCTGTACTGGTGGCCTCATAGAATCAATTTGGATGCTTTTCTTCCTCTTCTATTTTTTGCAATACTTTGAGAATAGAATAGAGAATATTAACTCTTCTTTAAATGTTTAATTGCATTCACCTATGAAACCATCTGGTCCTGGACTTTTGTTGTTGGGAGCTTTTTGATTTTGATTCCAACGTTATTGCTGGTAAGCAATCTGTTCACATTTTCAATTAATTCCTGCTTCAGTTTTAGGAGTTTATATGTATCGAGGAAGTTTTCCATTTCTTTGAGGTTGTGGAACTTGTTGGGTATGATTATTTGTATTTCTGTGGTGCTATTTGTTATTTCTCCTCTCTCAGTTGTAATTCTATTTATTTGGGTCTTTTCTCCTTTCCTTTTCCTAAGTCTGGCTAGGGGTCATCAATTTTAAATTTTTTTCAAAGAACCAGCTCCTGGTTTCATTGATCTGTTCTATTGGTTTTTTTAGTTTCTCTGTCATTTATTTCCATTCTAATATTTATTATTTCCCTTCTTCAGCTGGCTTTAAACTTCATTTGATGTTCTTCTTCTAGCTCCATTAGGTGTAAGATTAGGTTGTTTATTGATATTTTTCTTGCTTCTTGAGGTAGGACTATATTGCTATAAACGTTCCTCTTGGAAAAGCTTTTGCTGCATCCCAAATATTTATGACCATTGTGTTTTCATTTTCGATGGTCTCCATGTGTTTTTGTATTTCCTCTTTGAGGAAATATTTTCATATTCTATTCTTTTTTCTTTCTTTCTTTCTTTCTTTCTTTCTTTCTTTCTTTCTTTCTTTCAGGATCATGCACACAAATGAGCTGGGGAGGGTAGGGCAGAGGTAGAGGAAGGGAATCTTAAGCCAGCTCCATGCTCACATGGAGCCCAACGTGGGGCTCAATCACTACCCTAGATCATGACCTGGACTGAAATCAAGAGTCAGATGTTCAACTGACTGAGGTACCCAGAACCTCTATTTCCAATCTGATTTCTTGATTCACCCATTCATTGTTTAATAGCATGGTATTTAGCTTCCATGTATTTGTGCTCTTTCCAGATATCTTCTTTTGTTTGATTTCCAGTCATAGTATTGTGGATGGAAACATGCATGGTGTGACTTCACTGTTTGTTTGTTTTTTTAATTTCTTAAGACTTATTTTGTGGCCTCATGTGTGATCTCTTCTGGAGATTGTTTCATCTGCACTTGAAAAGAATGTGTATTTTTCTGTGTTAGGATGGATTCTGAATATATCAGTTAGATCTATCTGGTTCAATATGTCATTGAAAGGCACTGTTTCCTTGTTGATTTTGTGTTTGGATGATCTATCCAATGATCTATCTATCCTTCTTGGTCTCTTGTTGCACTCTTTGTTTTTAAGTCCATTTTGTCTGATAGAAGTATTGCTTCTGGCTTGCTTTGCACTTCTATCTGCATGATAGATGTTTTTCTTTTTTTAATTTTTAAAAAGTTTTTATTTATTTATTCACAAGAGACACACAGAGAGAGAGAGAGGCAGAGACATAGGCAGAGGGAGAAGGAGGCTCCATGCAGGGAGCCGGATGTGGGTCTGGATCCCAGAACTCCAGGATCAAGCCCTGGGCCAAAGCAGGTGCTCAACTGCTGAACCACCCAGGCGTCCTGATAAATTTTTGCTATCAGTTCACTTTCAATCTGCATGTGTCTTTAGGTCTGAAGTGAGTCTCTAGTAGGAAGCATATAGATGGGTCTTGTTTTTTATCCATTCTGTCACCCTGTGTCTTTTCACTGGAGCATTTCTCCACTTACATTCAAAGTAGTTATTGACAGATATGTATTTATGGCCATTTTGTTACTTGTTTTGTGGGTTTTGTAGTTTTTCTCTGATCCTTTCTTCTCTTGCTCTCTTTCAAAGAGAGAAGGTTTATTGGCTATCTTTAGTGATATACTCAGATTCCTTTCTCTTTAATCTTTGCATATCTATTACTGGTTTTTGATTTGTGGTCACCATTTCATTTGTAAATAGCATCTTCTGCATAAAGAGGCCTATATTAAGTTGATGGTCGCTTCAGCTTGGACCCATTTCTTTACTCCAATACCCCCAAACATATGTAAACATATGCTTTAGTTATATGGTGTCATATCTTACATCCTTTTAAGGATGGGTTGATTTTTGTATATGATGTGAGATAAGGGCCTAATTCCATTGTTTTGCATGTGGATATCCAGTTTTCCCAACACTATTTATTGGAGAGACCGTCTTTTCCTCATTGTGTATCCTTGGCATCCTTGTCACAGAAACCCAACCTTGTAAGGGTTATTTCTGAGTTCTTTATTATATTCCATTTGTGTATCTGTCCATTTTTAACCATTATTATGTAACAAGATAAACATATTTTCTTGTGAATATTTTTCTGGAGTTTATTTATTTTGAATAGATTCCTAGAATTGGATTTAGAAATTGGCATAATATTTGAGGATATTATATGATATTAGGCCTAGGGACTCAAAAACTCCTAATATTCTAGTCCTGGTCATTCCTCTCCTTAGAGTCCTACAAAAGAAACAAGAAATATGAAAAATAACAGACTGCTTTTTATTAGTTGTGCTAGTCCCGAATGTCACTCTAGTTCAGAACTCTGATAAGCCTGGGTTGGGGCACTTGGTCTAAAGTCTTTCAAAATCTTCAACCTTTCTTACAGTTTAGTGGGACTTGTTCCAATTTATTAGTCCAGTTCCATGAAGAAGTGAGGAAATAGAACATGCATGACCTTTTAAAGCACAGTAACCCTAGCCAGTAGTAAATAGGGACCAAGCAACATCCTAGAATGTCACAAATCAGATTCTTCTTCATGGGGAAGAAAAGACCAGTAAAAAGGAAATCTTTCCCTCCCCCCCTATTGAGAAGTCGGTCAAGGTATACAAATATTTAAAGTTTTTAGTATATTTGACAAAATTATTTTCCAGACAGATTGGACTACTTTTCCTACCCTCTTGCATTGTACACAAAAGTCTTTTTTGTAAAACTTCACTTTACACTTAATGAATCCTGCTGTTTATTAATTGTGTAATTTGGGGAAAGTAGCTAAACTTTTCTATGCCTCAGTTTTTTCATCTGCAAACAGATTAATAACGTCTACCTTATAATGTCATTGAGACAATGTACTTTTAAAACCCTTCATGCTTGTCATGTGTTAAGTTTTAAATAAAATCCAAGTTACTATTTTGTGATGTGGTTGTTCTGTTAAAATCTTAGCTAATTTCCAAGGTGAAAAATGTATCCTTCATTGTTGTACTTAATTACTTGTAATAATATCAAGTATTCTTATATTTAGTAACTAATTGTATTGCATCTTTTTTTGTTGTTGTTTTTTAATTTAAATTCAATTTGCCAACATACGCTGTAACACCCAGTGGTCATCCCATCAAGTGCCCTCCTCAGTGCCCATCATCCAACTACCCCATCCCCCCATCCACCTCCCCTTAAGCACCCCTTTGTTTTCCAGAATTAGGAGTCTCTCATGTTTTGTCTCCCTTTCTAATATTTTCCACTCAGTTCCCCTTCTTCCTGCATTTCATCTTTGTAAGTAGTCTGTTCATGTTCTTAGCTCATTATTTTTTGGACTCAACAATTTTCATGGTGTTTTATATGTAATCTTAGTGTATTAAAGACATTACCTCTGATCTGACATCTTTAAGTATTTTTGTCAGTATGTAGTTCAACTTAAATTTATTCATGATATTATTATCGCACAAAAGCCTTTCATTTTATGTTATAACTTCTGCATGTTTTCCTCATGGTCTCTTGGCTTTTGTGTCAGTCTGATCCTGTCCAGATATCACAAGAATTTTGACTTGTTTTTCCTGGTTTTTTACTTTTACTTTTAGCATTTTATTCTTTAATCCAAAAAGAACAATACTTGGTATATTAAGTGATAAGCCTCTATTTCTTTTTTTTAAGATTTTATTTTTTTATTCATGAGAGACACACACAGAGAGAGAAGCAGAGACACTGGCAGAGGGAGAAGCAGGCTCCATGCAGGAAGCCTGACATGGGACTCGATCCCGGGTCCCCAGAATCACACCCTGGGCTGAGGCAGCACTAAACCGCTGAGCCATTTGGGCTGCCCAAGCTTCTATTTCTAAGCCAAGAAAAAATTGCTGTTTTTTTTAAGAAGTCAAATTAAGTTTGATGCCTGAAAGCTGTTTCACATTTTCAAGCATATGTTATAATTAAATGTGTAGTATTTTGAATAGTTAGTGGTGCAGGATTGTACATGGCAATAGTGCCAACAGTAAACAGTAATTTTGTAGGAATATGTGTATAGCCATTTAAGAAAATCCATTCAAATCCCAAATCCTCATATGAGAACTAGCCAGGAAGGCTTTAACGATGTCATAATATAGATAAATGGCACTGGGAAGAGGATATTTGGAAAAAAATTGAAATGGGTTGAAATTACAACCAAGCAATCAGAATTAATATTTAGTATTAATTAGAATGACTTGGGTAGCAAAAAGCTAGAAATATCCAATTTGGTTATAATATGAGCTTTAAATAAGACTCTTCTACAAGACTTGATGTTACAAACCAAAAGGTTGTTCTTTTTATTTGTGCAAACAGGTAAACAGGCATAAATCTCAATGGGAGAGGAAAACCAAACCTCTGTGGCTGAGTTTATTTTCCTGGGCCTTTCACAGGACTTGCAGACCCAGATCCTGCTGTTTGTTCTTTTTCTCCTCATTTATCTTTTGACTGTGCTTGGGAACCTGCTCATCATCATTCTCATCTTCATGGACTCTCGACTTCACACTCCCATGTACTTTTTTCTTAGAAACCTCTCTTTCGCAGATCTCTGTTTCTCTACTAGCATCGTCCCTCAGGTGTTGGTCCATTTCCTGGTAAAAAGGAAAACGATTTCTTTTCTTGGGTGTATGGCACAAATAGTTGTCTTCCTTCTGGCTGGGTGTACAGAGTGTGCACTGCTGGCAGTGATGTCTTATGACCGGTACGTGGCTGTCTGCAAGCCCCTGCACTACTCTAGCATCATGACCCAGCAGGTGTGTCTCCAGTTGGCCATTGGATCCTGGGCCAGTGGAGCACTCGTGTCTCTGGTGGATACCACCTTTACTTTTCAACTACCCTATCAAGGACAGAAGATTATTAATCACTACTTTTGTGAACCTCCTGCCCTCCTGAAGCTGGCTTCAGCAGATACCTACAGCACAGAAATGGCCATCTTTGCAATGGGCGTGGTCATCCTCTTAGCTCCTGTCTGCCTGATTCTGGTCTCCTACTGGAATATTATCTCCACTGTGATCCAGATGCAGTCTGGGGAGGGGAGGCTCAAGGCTTTCTCTACCTGTGGCTCCCATCTCATTGTTGTTGTCCTGTTCTATGGCTCAGGCATATTCGCCTACATGCGGCCAAACTCCAAGACCACAAAAGAGCAGGATAAAATGATCTCTGTGTTCTATACAGTGGTGACTCCAATGTTGAACCCCATAATTTATAGCCTGAGAAACAAGGATGTTAAAGGGGCTTTCAGAAAACTAGCTGGAAGAAAGTCCTTTTCTCAACAGCGGTGATCTAGGGTTTGACTTTTATATTTGTTTAGCTTAGTTTAGTATTAGTTTTTGAGAGAGAACGAGAGTAGGAGCTGGTGGATTGGCAGTAGGAGGGGGAGAGGGACAAGCAGACACCCTGCTCAGTGGATAGCCCAGGAGGGGTACCATCCCAAGATCCTGAGATCATGATCTGAGCTGAAGTCAGCTGTTGAACCGATTGAGTCACTGAGGAGGCCCTATTTAATTAATTAATTAAATGGAGAGTGTGGATGAACAGGTAGCACAAGGCGAAGAGGGAGAGAGAAAGAGAATGTTTAAGCAGGCTCCATCCCTAGCATCGAGCTGATTGAAGGCTCCATCTCATGACACTGAAATCACGACCTGAACCAAAATCAAGAATCAGATGCTTGGGATCCCTGGGTGGCTCAGTGGTTTAGCGTCTGCCTTTGGCCCAGGGAGTGATCCTGGAGTCCTGGGATCGAGTCCCACATCAGGCTCCCTGCATGGAGCCTGCTTCTCCCTCTGCCTGTGTATCTGCCTCTCTGTCTCTCTGCCTCTCATGAATAAATAAATAAAACCTTAAAAAAAAAAAGAATCAGATGCTCAACTGGTGAGCCACTATGTTACTCTGGTAACATTCTTATAAGAGGTACAGGATTTTAGTAGACAGTTATGAATTAATTCAAGAAGCATAAAAGTGAAGACATGTTCTAAAAACCATGAATATGCACACTGAGCTAGAACACAGAGGAGAGAAATAAAAGGATAAAAAGTTTATGTTTTCCTGATTATAAAACACAAGTGCTATTTTGGAATTTGTGGGTTAATTCCGCTAATGTGGATATTTTTTCAACATGATACAACTGAATCTAAGGCTTAAACTGAATTATTTTGATAAACATCTAATATGACTGGCATACATGATTCTAACACCAAAGACATTTCCGGTTTAGATGTCCCACTCATACAAATCTAGGATTAGGCTCTGATAGAAACAACCAATATATCTGGAAGAGTCTTTAATATGGGATCATTCATGACTCAAAGCATTTCATCTTGTAAAATGCCACCAAGGGCAAAATACTTCCCAGTTCATGATATTTTCTCCTGAAAACTTCAAAAACAACAAATTTTTTTATCTTGATATCCCAAATTTCATGCAAACACAAACTATAGGGTAAAAAGGATATTTAACATTTAACTGAAACAAAGTTCTGAGGCTTAAACCAGTCCATAATATTTCTATTGAGTGATTATCCAGCATTTGCTTAAGATTATATACCTCTCAAAAAAAAAAGATTATATACCTCTCTACTATCTTGGATCATCCCTTTTCATTTATACAGCTGATAATCAAACAACATGTGCCAACCACTGCATATTGGAAAATCCATGTAACAACTTTTGAATCCCCTAAAACTTAACTGCTAATAGCATTGTTCACTGGAAACCTTACCAATAAAATGAGCAGTCGATTAACACATATTTTGTATGTGTATTATATACTGTATTCATACAATAAAGTAAGCTAGAGAAAAGAAAATGTTATAAAGAAGATCATAGGAGAAAATACATTCACAGTACTGTACTGTATAAAAAAATGTATAAGTGGACCCATGCAGTCCAAATCTGCATTGTTCAAGGGTCAACTATCGATACTTTTTTGCTTTTACAAAGATCTTCCTACGGTAAGTCAAAATCAATGTTCCTGTATCTTGAACTCACGTTCTCTAGTTTGAGTCCTTTAGTCCTATAGGAAAATTTCATTTTCCTATTCCATGACCCTCTGAAGTCAGTTTCTGTATTGGCCCAAATTCAATTCTCACAGCCAACCACTCACTTGTTTCTTTAAAGTTCCTATATCTAACATGCTCAGGCACCCTGTATTCATTCTGGTCATCCTCCTTTGAATGAGCTCATTTTATCCATTGAATCCCCTCTTCCAAAAGCAAAAGAAAATTTAGGGTTTTGGAAATTGGAATTTGCAAACCTGAGGCTGACCCCTCCATGGGCTTAGATGCCTAGAACCACATCTTAGTGTAACTCAACTTCTTTAGCATGGTCCTTCTGCATTTCACTTTAGGTTTGATGAATGCTTAGTACAAGCAATCTGCCTGACAGCCACCTGCTTATTTTCCCCAAGCTTTTAATCAGTCACATGTTTAGATGGAATTAATGTAACTGTTAATTTTTTCTACACTTACCATGGATATGAGTCCAGGAACAACAGATGTCAGGAGTCAGGAACTACTGACTCTACTGTAGTAGACCTCCCCAGTGAAGTAATATCTAGTAGCTAAATTTCTTCTTTCTTTCATTCATGCATCCATGTATTTATTTAAAAACCGTTATGAGTTCTTCTTTGCCAATTTGAATGCCTTTAATGTCTTTTTGTTGTCTGATTGCTGAGGCTAGGACTTCCAGTACTATGTTGAATAGCAGTGGAGAGAGTGGACACCCCTGTCTTGTTCCTGATCTTAGGGGAAAGGCTACCAGTGCTTCCCCATTGAGAATGATATTTGCTGTGGGCTTTTCGTAGATCGCTTTTAAGATGTCGAGGAAAGTTCCCTCTATCCCTACACCCTGAAGAGTTTTGATCAGGAATGGATGCTGTATTTTGTCAAATGCTTTCTCTGCATCTAATGAGAGGATCATATGGTTCTTGGTTTTTCTCTTGCTGATATGATGAATCACATTGATTGTTTTACGAGTATTGAACCAGCCTGGTGACCCGGGGATAAATCCTACTTGGTCATGGTGAATAATTTTCGTTTTTTTTTAATGATTTTATTTATTTATTCATGATAGTCACAGAGAGAGAGAGAGAGAGAGAGGCAGAGACACAGGCAGAGGGAGAAGCAGGCTCCATGCACCGGGAGCCCGACGTGGGATTCGATCCCGGGTCTCCAGGATCGTGCCCTGGGCCAAAGGCAGGCACCAAACCGCTGCGCCACCCAGGGATCCCCAATTTTCTTAATGTGCTGTTGGATCCTATTGGCTAGTATCTTGATGAGAATTTTTGCATCCATGTTCATCAGGGATATTGGTCTATAATTCTCCTTTTTGGTGGGGTCTTTGTCTGGTTTTGGAATTAAGGTGATGCTGGCCTCATAGAACGAATTTGGAAGTACTCCATCTCTTTCTATCTTTCCAAACAGCTTTAGTAGTATAGGTATGATTTCTTCTTTAAACGTTTGATAGAATTCCTCTGGGAAGCCATCTGGCCCTGGACACTTGTGTCTTGGGAGGTTTTTGATGACTGCTTCAATTTCCTCCCTGGTTATTGGCCTGTTCAGGTTTTCTATTTCTTCCTGTTCCAGTTTTGGTAGTTTGTGGCTTTCCAGGAATGCGTCCATTTCTTCTAGATTGCCTAATTTATTGGCGTATAGCTGTTCATAATATGTTTTTAAAATCGTTTGTATTTCCTTGCTGTTGGTAGTGATCTCTCCTTTCTCATTCATGATTTTGTTAATTGAAGTCAAACTCTCCCTCTTCGCCGATGACATGATACTCTACATAGAAAACCCAAAAGCCTCCACCCCAAGATTGCTAGAACTCATACAGCATTTTGGTAGCGTGGCAGAATACAAAATCAATGCCCAGAAATCAATGGCATTTCTATACACTAACATTGAGACTGAAGAAAGAGAAATAAAGGAGTCAATCCCATTTACAATTGCACCAAAAAGCATAAGATACCTAGGAATAAACCTAACCAAAGAGGTAAAGGATCTATACCCTCAAAACTATAGAACATTTCTGAAAGAAATTGAGGAAGACACAAAGAGATGGAAAAATATTCCATGCTCATGGATTGGCAGAATTAATATTGTGAAAATGTCCATGTTACCCAGGGCAATTTACACGTTTAAGGCAATCCCTATCAAAATACCATGGATTTTCTTCAGAGAGTTAGAACAAATTATTTGAAGATTTGTATGGAATCAGAAAAGACCCCGAATAGCCAGGGGAATTTTAAAAAAGAAAACCATAGCTGGGGGCATCACAATGCCAGATTTCAGGTTGTACTACAAAACTGTGGTCATCAAGACAGTGTGATACTGGCACAAGAACAGACACATAGATCAATGGAACAGAATAGAGAACCCAGAAGTGGATCCTGAACTTTATGGTCAACTAATATTCGATAAAGGAGGAAAGACTATTCATTGGAAGAAAGACAGTCTCTTCAATAAATGGTGCTGGGAAAATTGGACATCCACATGCAGAAGAATGAAACTAGACCACTCTCTTGCACCATACACAAAGATAAACTCAAAATGGATGAAAGATCTAAATGTGAGACAAGATTCCATCAAAATCCTAGAGGAGAACACAGGCAACACCCTTTTTGAACTTGGCCACAGTAACTTCTCGCAAGATACATACATGAAGGCAAAAGAAACAAAAGCAAAAATGAACTATTGGGAGTTGATCAAGATAAGAAACTTTTGCACAGCAAAGGATACAGTCAACAAAACTCAAAGACAACCTACAGAATGGGAGAAGATATTTGCAAATGACGTATCAGATAAAGGGCTAGTTTCCAAGATCTATAAAGAACTTATTAAGCTCAACACCAAAGAAACAAACAATCCAATCATGAAATGGGCAAAAGACATGAACAGAAATCTCACAGACGAAGACATAGACATGGCCAACATGCATATGAGAAAATGCTCTGCATCACTTGCCATCAGGGAAATACAAATCAAAACCACAATGAGATACCACCTCACACCAGTGAGAATGGGGAAAATTAACAAGGCAGGAAACCACAAATGTTGGAGAGGATGTGGAGAAAAGGGAACCCTCTTACACTGTTGGTGGGAATGTGAACTGGTGCAGCCACTCTGGAAAACTGTGTGGAGGTTCCTCAAAGAGTTAAAAATAGACCTGCCCTACGACCCAGCAATTGCACTGTTGGGGATTTACCCCAAAGATACAGGTGCAATGAAACACCGGGACACCTGCACCCCGATGTTTATAGCAGCAATGTCCACAATAGCCAAACTGTGGAAGGAGCCTCGGTGTCCATCGAAAGATGAATGGATACAGAAGATGTGGTCTCTGTATACAATGGAATATTACTCAGCCATTAGAAATGACAAATACCCACCATTTGCTTCAACGTGGATGGAACTGGAGGGTATTATGCTGAGTGAAGTAAGTCAATTGGAGAAAGACAAACAGTGTATGTTTTCACTCATTTGGGGAATATAAATAATAGTGAATGGGAATATAAGGGAAGGGAGAAGAAATGTGTGGGAAATATCAGAAAGGGATAAAGAACATAAAGACTCCTAACTCTGGGAAAGGAACTAGGGGTGGTGGAAGGGGAGGAGGGCGGGGGGGTGGTGGTGAGTGGGTGACGGGCACTGAGGGGGACACTTGATGGGACGAGAACTGGGTGTTATCCTGTATGTTGGTAAATTGAACACCAATAAAAAATTAATTTATTAAAAAAAACCGTTATGAGCTCTTTTTCATTTTGTCTCATCTGACTCTAATTGTATCCAATATACCCCGAGCAATAGCTGACACATTATGTGTTTCAATACACATTTTTGCATTTGTTACTATTTTTAAATTTACTGGAGCTGGACCACAATAGACAAATTCTAATCTGGGGTGTGAAGATCAGAGAAAACTTTGATATAAGCAGCATGTGCTACTTGTGTTATAGACAAGGACAAAACACTAATAGGTGAAAATGCTGATTAGGCTGCCCATGATGATCTAAATGATACTGTTTAAGCAACAGGAAGAAAAATAAGGAAATGTAAACTGAAAATTTGGACATTAACTTAGAGAAGTCTGGCCATGAAGAAGAAAGAAGAAAGAAGGTATGGCTGAGAAAGTTGAATTGTGAACTTTATAAAAAATTTTAGATTCCTTGGTCATTTTCCCCTTTTCGTTGAAGATTTAACCCCGTAGGTCACTGTCACTTCCCCAACACACTACTCCTGTTATAGATCTTAGGTTTTCTAATTTTCACATAAAAAAATATTCAATGATTCTGCATTCACAGAATTCCTTGATCTTCATTCTTCCAATGAACTCAGCCATCCACACCATGGTCATATTTTTAATATTGCTATTACCAATAGTTGCCATCCCCACTCCAAATTCTGAAACCACAGAATCCTGAGCAAAATAAAATGGGTACAGTTTTCAGGCACTAAGTTCTGAGATGGTTTTATTATACAGCAGGGATAACCAAAATGCTGAGAGAATTATGCTCCCATTCATTCCATCAAAATAGATGGTGTTGGGACTTTTTCACACTACTAATAAAATCTATGACCTCTCTCAAAACAAACCAAAACAAAACCCTCAACACATGTTATCTCTCTTGCTATGGAGGGAGACAAGAAATAATCTGCCAGAAAGCTTCTAAAGAAAATATTTCCTATATACACCCCAAAATAATAATAAAATAATATGTAGATAAGGGTTCTAGATTGCAAGTAGGAAAGACCCACTATGAGTGATTTAAGTTAAAAGGAAAAATATTGAAAGAATGGTAATTCTGGTCCTGCAGCCAAAACCACAGGCCAAAATCAGATAGAATGGGTGTGATGACAACGTCGCTACCACTCAGCACTAGATGGCGCACGTCGCTCTGCCAACACCATCAGCCCAGGCTCCGCTGCTGGAGCTGCTGCTTCACTGAGGCTGGAAATTGGGCTGTTGGTGCTTCCTCTGCCCCTGAAAGAAAAAGACAAAGGAAATTGTGTGCTGACCAACACTAGGTCAGTCAGGTGATCCAGGAGAACAGCAATAGTGATCACGTGGGTAGTATGTGCCCTCGAGATGATGTGATGGAGATAATACTTTATCTTTGTGACCTCCCTCTCCTAAACCCATAAACTCAGTCGAATCATGAGAACACCAGACAAATCTAATAGGTCGGCTTCCTATAAAATATGTGACCAGTACTCTTTAAATCTAGAATGGTCAGCAAAACACAAGTCTGAGAACCTGTCACAGCCAAGAGGATCTTAAGGAGAGATGCCCAGTAAATGTAATATGGCATCCTGTGTGGGATCCTGGATCAGAAAAGGGATATAAGGGAAAAGAGAAGAAAAAAAAAAAAGATTGGGGACACCTGAGTGGCCCTGTCAGTTAAGCGTCTGCCTTTGGCTCAGGTCATTATCTCGGGGTCTGGGACCAAGCCCCATGTGGGCCTCCCTGCTCAGGGGGGAGTCTGCTTCTCCCTCTACCCCTCCCCCCCACACTCCTGCTGTCTCTCTCAAATGAATACATCAACTCTTTAAAGGAAAGAAAGAAATCCAAATGAAGTATGAATTTTGGTTAATACTGTATCAGTAGGGGGCTTGGTGGCTAAGTCACTTGGGTGTTTGACTCTTGGATTCAGCCCAGGTCATGATTTCAATATGTTCAGGTGGTGGGATTATTCCCCATTTGGGGTTCCACTTCCCCCTAGGCACTTCCCCCTAGGCACTTCCCCCTGCTGCCTCTCAAATAAATAAATAAATAAATAAATAAATAAATCTTAAAATCATGGGATATCAATGTTGATTTTCTTTTTTTTCTTTAAGATTTAATTCATTTATTCATGAGAGTGACACAGAGAGAGAGAGAGAGGCAGGGACACAGGCAGAGGGAGAAGCAGGCTCCATGGAGGGAGCCAGATGTGGGACTCCATCCCGGGTCTCCAGGATCAGGCCCTGGACTGAAGGCGGTACCAAACCATTGAGCCACCTGGGCTGCCCTCAATGTTGATTTCCTTAATTGTAACAAATACAATAATAATAATGTAAGATGTCAGTAATAAGGGAAAGTGTCATATGAACACTCAGGGTGTTCTCAGTTTCTATACGCCTAAAACTGATCTAAAAAAATAAAGTTTATTTTTAAAAAACAACAGAGACGGCTTGTTCTTGCTTTTTCATGTCACTAGAGCTAATTCAGAATGTAGACTGCGTGACTCCACCTTGCAAGCTAACCATAGCCGCAGTGAAGACAAGAAACTGAATTTCAGATGTATTCAGCTTGTAAGATGGGAGACAGGCTCCAACTAGCCCAAGACACACAGAAGACCATAAATGTGGAAAGGCAACCCAAATGACCAGAAGCCAAAAACTGACATATGGCCATTACACATGGCCTGTGAAACCAGATACCGCTTCTCCTCTCCCTCTTCTCTCCTCTCACTCCAATCTTGCCCCTCCCGTTTCATGCTTTCTCTCTCTCAAACAAAAAAATAAAATCTTATAAAATATAGTGTCCTCTTCTGATTGTGTTTACTAATATAATGCAACTGCTAGTACACTATCTGCCAAAAATTAGATTCTCAATAAGAATTTGCTGAAAGAATATTAGTGTAGGAAGCGTATTGTCTCAAGTCTAGCTTTCTCACCATTTTTAAAAAGTTATATTAATTTATTTTACATAGAGGCCAGAAGCAGGGGGAGTGTCAGTCAGAGAGGGAAGAGGCTCTCCACCCCTAGGATCACAGCCAGAGCCCAAGAAAGATACTAAATCAACTGAGCCACCCAGGTGCCCCTGTACTTTTTATTAAATAAATACAGATGGGTCCATATTGGAAGATCTGGTTTTCATGATGCTAGAAGGAAATGGAGTTTGTAGAAATCAATTGCATGCATCTCAAGGATCAAGTCCCAGAGAGCTTGAGAGTCCTTTACCTGAACAATGAACGTCATATATTGAGGGAAACCTTACAAGATTGTTCCATTAAAAAAATCTGGACCTTTAGTGAAGTGACTGAAACCAAAAATTATCTTGTTCAATTAGATAGCGGACTCAGGGCTTCAGGGGACCTTTGAGGGCACATGGTCAGAAACCTCATATCTATGAGAAGTTGGAGAGAAGGTCTGGGTGTTCTCTGTCCTCCTTTGTGCCTCTTCCATTTCCCTGTTCTCAGTGGGTTTTGAGCCTCTTTCCTGGCAATACTTACAAGTTAAAATATAAATTTTGCCTGGCTACATTGTTATGACTTTCATAAAGGTCAGCCTCATTACAAACAATTCATAGCACACACCCTACCCCCAATCTTGGAAAATATCATTGAGTGAACAGCAGTGATCTGAGTAAGAAGTGATCTGAGCTTGGAGCTTAGCTTTGCCAGATTTTAGTTGCAACAAATTGGGGATGCTAATCTCCACCTTACAGTGTTTTGTGGTGATGAGTGAGATGCTACGTATAATGTGCTTAAGACAGTAGTGAGCACAGAGGAGGTTAGCAAAAAGCTCCTGTTCCCCTTTTGTTTTACCTTGATGAATTCATGGTCTAGATTTAAACTCTGTGACTGATTCTGTGGAGTCTTCCCCTGGGCCTCAAGCCAGGACCTTCTCCTTTGAGTGTTTTCTCTTTTTCTCTTCCTTTCTGCAATGTCATTCTCCCCCATAGCCTCAACTATCATCCACCCAGAACAGACACAAAGTGTACACCTTGGCCTCAGACACCAATAAGCTGCGGACCCTCCCCATCCATCTGTCTATTTGATAATGCTTCTTGGATCACCCAGAATTATCTCGTACTTAACAAGCCCAAACTGAACTCATGACCTTCCGCGAGACTTTTTATTTAGATGGAAAACAGAATGAATGAATGAATGAATGAATCAATCAATCAATCAATCAATGACCACCATGTTATATACAAAGCAGCATGTTTTCAAAATTTAGCTTTGTTTGTTGGTTCCACGCAAATGAGTTGGGGGTGACATGAGGAGATGAAGAGGATTTTGGCCAGTTATCACGGATGGGATGGGGGAACCTAAGAATGTATGATACACCACTCTCCCTGCACCTCACCCTCGCCTCCACCCTCACTGTGGCCTGCTGCCGCCCACTCCCAGCCCCCTGGTTGGACAGCCTTCTACGGGTGGGTGGGGCCTAGGGAAAGGCTGGCCTGGAGATGGGGAGGGGGCGGGGCCTGGGGATAGGAGTGGGCGGGGCCTGAGACGAGGAGGGGCGTGGCCTGTTGCTTGGGGGCGGGACCTGGAGCTGGGGAGGGGCGGGGTCTTCTCAGGTGGCCTGGGGCCGCGGGGGCCGCTGGGGGCTCCTTCCAGGGCTGGTGCGCGTGCGCGCGCCCGGGGGCGGGGTCGGGGGGGCGCCTGGGCTTCTGGGACTCGCAGGACCCGGGCGGCGCGGAAGGGCGGGCTGTGCCCTGCTGCTTGGCTCGGGCGTCAGTGCCCACGCCGGCTGCCCCCGCCCGGAGCCGCACGGCCTCCGCGGCTGCCGTCGCCCCTGGCGCCCGGGCGGACGGAACGGAGCCCCTGCCGGGAGCCGCGCCCAGGGACCACCGGCTCGGTGGCGGTGAGGACGCGCTGTGCGGCGCGGGGAGCCCCGCTGCGGCGCGTCCGCGGGTTGGGGCGCGCGCCCCGCAGTGTGTGCGGGACCCCGGGGGGCGCGGGCGGCGGGGAGGCGCGGGCTGCAGGAGGAGGGGTGCGCGCCGGAGCCCGGGGAGCCGCGTGCGGCGCCGCCTCTCCGCCCTGCTGCGGGGGCGGCCTGCGGGCCTCGGGCGGCTGGAGGGGGTGCTTGGGGGCCGGGGTGACGGGGCTGGCTGCGTCGACTGCAGACGCGGTGGGAAGTCTGCATCCCACTGGCCTTCTTCCCAGTCATCCCTGACCTCCCGCCAGTGCGGACGCTTCGAGGCGTCTTTCTCGGTTTCAGACGCTCCGTGTGCACCGGGCCCTCTGCGCCCCTCTCCCTGCGCCAGGCGCGAAGGGGTTTTACCTAGGCCACTGCCTATCAGCTCTTTAGTTGACATGTAAACTTGCTCTACGAAACAACCCTCTTCACCCACAGAAAGTACCTTGCGCATGATTGGCACCTGTTGAGTCCTCGGTGCTAGAAAATCCCTTGAACATCCCTGTGGCCCCTGGTTCAGTGCCCTGGATTCCCGCCGCCTGCGCCTGTCGCGCCCTCCGTGTCCGTGGGCCTGGCTCGCACTCGAAGCTCCCTCGCTCCTGCCACCGCCGTCCTGAGAGGCGGCCGTTCACTGCAGAGGTTAAACTCCGACCCTTCTTGGCTTTGCTCGCCCCAGTGTTCATCGCTTACACAGCGCGAGGCTGCTCGCAGTCTCAGCCGTACGCTGACCTTCTGTCGTCCAGCGGCTCCTTTTCTGGACTCTTCACTGCAAGCAGGTCCTCCTGAACGTCTCCGACCTTCAGGTTCCTTAATTATTGATACCGACTGAGTTATTAATTTATATTTTCAGCCTATCCATTCCCACTATATTCTGTTGCTTTTTCTCACTTGCAGTTTTCTCACTTGCACTTGCAGTTGACTCATTCTTGTTTAGGAACTTAAACAAGTACGTATGTAAGGCTTTGACATCGCCTAACAGTGGAACTTGATCTGTTCTCTATAGATTCTGATGTGTGATTTTTTTTTTTAAGATTTTATTTATTTATTCGTGAGAGGCAGAGAGAGAGGCAGAGGGAGAAGCAGGCTCCATGCAGGGAGCCCGACATGGGACTCATTCCCGGACTCCAGGATCACGTCCTGGGCCAAAGGCAGGAGCTAAACTGCCGAGCCATCCAGGGATTCCCCCCAATTATTTTTTTTTTTATTGGTGTTCAGTTTGCCAACGTATAGCATAACACCCAGTGCTCAGCCCATCAAGTGCCCCCCTCAGTGCCCATTACCCAGTCACCCCCACCCCCCACCCACCTCCTTTTCCACCACCCCTTGTTCATCTCCCAGAGTTAGGAGTCTCTCATGTTCTGTCTCCCTCTCTGATGTTTCCCTCTCATTTTCTCTCCTTTTCCCTTTATTACCTTTCACTATTTTATATTCCCTAAATGAATGAGACCATATGTTTCTCCTTCTCCGATTGACTTACTTCACTCATGATGTGTGATGTTTTTATTGTTTTGAATTTGAGTGGTATTTTAGAAGCAAAGTTTAAATTTCAAATTAGTTGAGAATGTTTTTTCTGTTTCTGTTAAATTCTAGTTTTCATTCTAATAATAAAGGTGGTCTCTACAACTGGTAGATACTTTTTATTTGAGGATTTTTGTAACTTAAAATATAGTAGCCTGGAGGGTATTATGCTGAGTGAAGTAAGTCAGTCGGAGAAGGACAAACATTATATGTTCTCATTCATTTGGGGAATATAAATAATAGTGAAAGGGAATATAAGGGAAGGGAGAAGAAATGTGTGGGAAATATCAGAAAGGGAGACAGAACGTAAAGACTGCTAACTCTGGGAAACAAACTAGGGGTGAGAGAAGGGGAGGAGGGTGGGGGGTGAGAGTGAATGGGTGACGGGCACTGGGGGTTATTCTGTATGTTAGTAAATTGAACACCAATAAAAAATAAATTAAAAAAATATATAGTAGCTTTTGTAAACATTTTCAAAAGTGCTTGAGTAGAACTTACATTGTAGGGCTGCTTGGGTGGCTCAGTTGGTTAAGTGCCTGCCTTAAGCTCAGGTCATGATCCCAGGGTCCTGGGATGGAGCCCCATATGTGTTTCATTGCTTTGCAGGTAGCCTCCTTCTCCCTCTCCCTCTCTGCTACTCTTTGTGCTTGTTTTTTTTTTTTTTTTTTAAGGATTTTATTTATTCCTTAGAGACACACACACACACACACAGAGGCAGAGACACAGGCAGAGGGAGAAGCAGGCTCCATGCAAGGAGCTCAATGTGGGATTCCATCCCTGGACTTCAGGATCACTCCCTGAGCTGAAAGCAGATATTCAACACTTAGTCACCTAGACTCCCATCTTTCCATTCCTTTGATAATATTACAACCATTTTTCCATCTGAGGAATGAAAAAAAACATCAAATTAGCATGTTAGTGGGCAGAGGGGAGAATGCAAAAGTGTGAGCATCTTGGTATAAGTCATCTGAGTCAACCAGTTCCATAAAATCTCTGAAGCCAAGATCAAAGACAAGGCAGAAAGGGGAATCCCCACAACTCTGTTGTCCTGTTGCCTCCAAAGGTGTTATTGACGTCAAGGCATACTGTGCAACAATAGTTCCATTTAAACGAGGTCACCAGAAGGATACTTGGAGCAGTCTCTGCAGTGGGTGAAGTGCTCAGGAGAATTCTGAATCATTAGGGTGGATCTTCAGCTCTGTTTCTTCTCATAGGTTCCCAAATGGTTATAAGTAGAATAAAAAATAGCATGCAGTTAGCACTCACATCTCCATTTATGGGCCCCATTTTCAGTTCTGCTTACCTGTCCTCTTTTTTGTGAAGTGTTGTATTGTTGGAATTTCTAGGTTCTAGGTTGCAACCCCGTTGTATTACATATTCTACATATGATTATTAAGAACTTCATCATGTGTAGAATGTGAATATGATGTGTGATAGATTCTTTAATTATTAACATTTAACCCTATTTTCTGTGTCTCTCCTAATACCTATAGTTATTTTAATAACTTGATGCTAACTTGTGGACTTACTGCCCAGAATATATAAGGAACTCCTACAGGTAGGAAAAGTCAGAAAATTCCAGTTTATAAAATGGACAAAAGACTAGAACAAGTCTTTACAGCATAGGGAACACAAATAGCTATAAGCATATAAAAAGTGGCACAACAGAATTAGCGACCAGAATACATAAATTAAAAGTACAGTGAAATACCACTAAGCCTCATAAGGATGGGTTTAAATGTCTGAGAATGTATAACACTTTGCATTGCTGATGGAAGATTAGCTTGGCACAGTCAATTCAGAAGGTCCATTTGGCAGCATCTTTTAAACCTAACTTTAAATATATGCCTTCTCTCCTACAACCAGTGGTTTCCCTCCTCTGTCCTCCCGCTTCGTCCCCCGCGCCCCGCGCGCCCCGCGGCATGAACCTCAGCAGCAGCAGCAGCAGCACTGCCGAGAAGACGCGGCAGCCGTGCTCTGGGACTGTGAGCTAAACCAGGAGAAGCGGACCTGGACGGTCAAACCCCAGAAGGAGGGCAAGCAGGACTCGAAGCTGTTGCTCAGTACGATTTGCTTGGGGGAGAAAGCCAAAGAAGAGATGAACCTGGTGGAAATCCTGCCCCCGGCCAGCCCGGAGGACAAACAGGCCAAGCCCATCACCATCGCCTCGCTCCAGGCCTCCGTGCTACCCATGGTTGTCGTGATGGGATTGGAGCTTTCTCCTCCAGTTACTTTCCAGCTCCGGGCTGGCTCTGGACCTGTGTTCCTCGGTGGCCAGGAATGTTACATAGACACTGCAGACGTATCCTGGGAGGAAGAGGAGGAGGATCCCGAGGAGGAGGAGGAAGAGGAGGAGGAAAGTCACAGTGATGAGGTTGATGATGACGACGATGACGACGATGATTAGATGTGTCCCTAGAGGAGACCCCTGTTAAACAAGTCAAGAGGCTGGCGTCCCAGAAGCAGACAAGTGTTGCCAAGAAAAAAAGGATGGAAAAAGAAGAGGAGGCAGTGAGACCCAGGCTTAAAGACCAGAGTCCTGTGAAAAAGGCCAAACCCACACTCAAACCTAAAAAGCCAGGATCCAAGAAATGAGGAGCCAGGAGTGGCCTGGCTGCAGCGACCGAGGGAGAGCTGGCTAGCTGTGACCCCAGGTCTCCCCCACCCAGCCTCTCTCCACCTGAGTCTGAATGGGATGGAGCTGCTGAGGCCAACACGAGAGGCCCTCGCCCCAACTCTCAAGTGTTCAGCGGGACCTGGAGCTCCAACCTCAGGGCCATTAATAAAGTTTGCTTTGCCAGGAAAAAAAAACCAAAAACCATTCATTCTCTAATTTCTCCAAATTTGCTGAAATAGTCTCTAAGGCTATCTGGTGAGGTCTGCCAGCTTAGTCCACCAATAAACATTTTACCGGGGTCGTGCTGGGAGTTGTTGGCGCTGCCTGAGGTGCCTTGGCTCCCATTTGCCTCCATATCTGAGCCCCCCCCCACCCCCCCACCCCCGGGAAACCGAGCCCCACAGCGAGCGGAGCGGAGCGGCGGCCGGCTCCGAGCCCCGATTCTCCCGCTCCCGCTTCTTTATAATGATTACAACATTGCCAAAACTCTATTATAAAATATTTATGGGGGTCCCTGGGTGGCTCAGCGGTTTAGCGCCTGCTTCAGGCCAGGGCATGATCCTGGAGACTCGAGATCAAGTCCCGCATTGGGCTCCCTGCATGGAGCCTGCTTCTCCCTCTGCCTGTGTCTTTGCCTCTTTCTTTCTTCTCATTCTCTCTCTGTGTGTCTCTCATGAATAAATAAATCTTTTTTAAAAATTATGAGAGACAATACTAAAGTAAATAAATTAAGGGGCAGTTGGCCCTCCCTCCAAAGAAATGCAAAAACATAACAAATACTGTCAGAATTAACTTTATCTGGTTTCTGGAAAATAGAAGTTTACAGCAGCCAATTGAATGTTTAATCAAGAAAAACACTACTGAAACCATGTTTGAGTTGTTTACCTTAGTCTCCCCATGAAAGTGAAATGACATCTCATAGAATGGGAGAAAATACTTGCAAATCATATATCTGAGAAGGATCTAGTATCCAGAATATATAAAGAATTCCTGAAACTCAAAAACGAGAAAGGGAAACAACACAATTTAAAAATGGACAAAAGGCTTCTAAAGGTATGTCTCCAAGTAAAGTATGCAAATGGCTGACAGGAACAGGAAAGGATGTTGCACATCATTAGATTTTTGGAATTGCAAATTAAAACCACAGAAATAGAACCTCTCCTTTCTTCTATAATCCCTTTTACTATTTTTTGTATTCCCCATATGAGTGAAACCATATAATAAATGAGTGGGAAAAATCAGAGAGGGTGACAAAACATGAGAGACTCATAACTCTGGGAAACGAACAAGGGGTAATGGAAGGGGAGGTGGGCAGGGGCATGGGATGACTGGGTGTTGGGCACTGGGGGGGGGGGGCACTTGCCGGGATGAGCACTGGGTGTTATATGTTGGCAAATCAAACTCCAATAAAAAATATACATATTAAAAGAAAAAAGAAATAGAACCTCTTTCTTTTCTATTGGCAATATTGCTAAGTCACAAAGTAAAAGCCAGGTGGCACTGGTGGGAAAAAAGAGTGATAAGTGGAACGGAATGGAGAGTTCGTAGATAGACATATATGATTTTAATGTCTGACAAAGTTAATTCCAAAAATCCTTAGGAAGAGGACAAATAGTGAAGTATAAAGCATCACTAAATACTAGTTTACTACCTAGAGAAAAATAAAACTGGATTTCTACCTAACATGACACAAGAAGGTAGACTCTAAATAGATTAAATAACTAAAAGTTAAAATAAAACAATGACATTATGCAAGAAAACATAAGGGAACATCTATCTTTCTGACCTAGAGGACAGAACCTCCAAAGCACAGACCATAATGAAACAGTTGATGAATTTGATTTCCTCAACATCTGAGATTTGTCTTCAGTGAAAAACATTTTAAACAAAGAATTTATGAATAAAAAAGGTAAATGAAGGAGATATTCACAGTATGTAGGACAAATAAGAAATAAGAAGTTCATATCAGGAATTGATAATGAATTCTAAAATTCAGGAAGAAAAGGAAGAAACCTCCAATAGAAAACATAAACAACCAGATGATATACAAGGGAATTTACAAAAATTAACCAAAAGTCCTCCAAGAATAGAAAGCAAAACTGAAATTCATTAGTATTAATGGTCTACAAATGGAAACAAGAAAGAGATATCTATTTACCTCTATTAGGCCGGCAGAAATTAGAAAGTCAGATACTGTAAATTGTCGGCAAAAGCAGAAGAGAGAGGAACACGCATTTACATTTGGGAAAAAGGAGGTAGAGCCATTCTGGAAGGGAAATTGGTATCACTTGGTCACCTTATGCCTGTGCATACACTATGATATAACAATCATGCTAAATGATTGCTTTTCTATTGGCAATATAGGCAAATAGAGAGCCACATAATTTCTCACACAGAATATGGTACGGTCATATGGTATATTTCTGTAATGTGTGTGGTTCTGTACTTTGTGTTGGCAACACGTTGTGTGATTTGGATATCCTTCACTGGAGAAGAGATATGGCTAGCTGTGACCATGAAATGAAAATGCAAGAGATGTGCACCAAGGATATTGCACAGCAGTAGGGAGAAGGATTAGATGAACCCCTGGCATTGTAAATGATCTTAAAGACTCAGGGAAGTGAAAAGGTAAACAAAGAGGCATATAACACAGTATCATATATGTAGAGTGCTCATCCTGTCAAGTGCCCACCTCAGTGAAATTTACCTTTTAAAAAATGTTTTCATTAGCTTGGGCTATAGGAGTATTTCCCTATAGCCCTTTCATTAGAGGGCTATAGGAATAATTCCATTTTTATGTGGCCAAAGTCTTAACTTAATAGTTTAAAAGTCTCATCCTTTAAGACTGTCCTTTGTGAATTATTCCCACAAAAGGAAAGCTTTGACTTTATGTCCAGTAAATTAACAATTTTAATAGAAGAGCCCACCCAGACCCCTACTATCATGTTGATATTAAGACCCTGCTAACCAAATGAACTACACCGTCGAAGGTGAACATAGGGCATTAAAACAACCAAAATGAAACTATGAGCCCTGCAATTAAGCTTGTAGTACTCAGAAAGTTGGCATCCAGACACTCCAATATGTATTTCTTTTCATTTCTTGTCATTGCCATATATGTGAAAACACAAGTTTGATGACTTGCGAACCCCTGAGATATATCTGCTGATGCTATCTGGAATACCACTGGTGTAAGGTTTGAATGAAGGGTGCTAGCATGAGTTAGAGACTTCAGTCTGTGACCTCAAATAGAACACCGAGTGCCCTAGGATGTCTCAGAGGATGGAAAGGTAATCAGGTTGAGGGCTTCTCAAGCTCCAGGGAATGCCCTGTTTACATACTCTCAGGACCTCAGCTTTAAATAGATCCTTGAAGGAAAAATGCTCTCTGTTCAGGAGTGGGACCTAGGAGAATTGGAGTTTGTACCTGGAATTCAGTAAGGCAGAAAGGCTTGGGGTGGAGTCAGACTCCTAGGATGACTGGAGTGCAGCCCCGAGAGGCATTGCTTAGGAGCCAACCCACAACCCGTGCTGTCCTTCCAGACTGGATCTGGAGGCTGCAGACATCATTCCCTCCCACACTTGATCCTTGATCCTTCACCAGGGACCTGGCAGCACAGTTTCTGCCTCCTCTCTGCCCTCAGGTGAGAGTGGACAAGCTGGTGATGGGCCTCAGGCTGAAGGAATCTTGGTACCCGTTGGGGGTTGTGAGGTGGGCATGGCATTGGGAAAGGTAAATTTTGTCATTTGCTTTCTTGCACATCAATGTTGTTCCTTGCTAGCCACCCTGAGACAATTCTATTCCCACTCTTCTCCAGGACCCCAGCCCAAAAATGCTTTCCCAGACTTTCTTCTTCAGGGATGAGGCTCCTTCCAGAGAGATCACAGAGGTTGTGCTTCTTGCTGTTGAAAAGCAACTGCCTGATTCTTTCTTTGCCTCCTTGGTCAGGCCTTCAGCAGCATTGCTTGCCTCAGCTTGCATTTGTCCCACCCTCTCCCATTGAACAAGCAAGGGGCTAGAAGGAAACAGGAATCTTGCTTCAAGGAATTCCATCAAGAGCTCCTTGCTCTTGCGTCTTCTCCGGGTCTAGGAGATGTGAAGGAATCAGGACTGCGTGGTACAGCCTTCTAGGAAGGCAGCACTGCTGCCTCCAAGCCCCTGGTGAGTTAGGGCAGACAGTGGTGTGAGTCCAGTTACAGGCAGTGCTGGCCTTCTAGCCCTGAAGAGGATACTAGCGCCCACTACAGGTGCCCTCGGGCAAACATCCCATAGTGTGGTATCCTTCACATAAGGTCCCTTCACATGTGGGTTCCTACAACACCCAGCCTTGGTGAGTATCCAGTTGGCTCAGGATCCACTCTGGGACATTTTTGGGTGTTTTGAAAGAGATAGTGGCCATGAGGGTATGCAAATTAGAGTATGAAATACTTCAGTGAGTATATCTGTGGTGATGGATGTCTGTGTGTTTATATAAGATATTGTGAAGCTGAAAGTAAGTATATGTAACATGTGGTGTGCATATATGACAAGGAATAATGCCGTGTACATAATGTGAGTGTGTGAGACACAGTCCCTAAGAGAAGATGTCTGGAAAGGCCATACTAGTGACAATATTACTAGGGCCTCAGAGGATGAAAGATGCATTCCCTGTTCCTTCGATTTGAGGGCACAGCTATACTTTCAAATCTCTTCCTGTATTTCTTCCTTCTGCTTTTTCTCCACATCTCTAGATTTCTGTCCTCTCAGCTTAGCTTCTGTTCCCTGAATTCTTCTAATTTCTATTCTCTCTATTGTTTTTCCCACTCTGATTTTTTTCTTCTTCCTTTTTTTCTCTAAATTCAATAACATAGCATCATTGTTTAATGAATTAGTAAAGTTGACAAATTTAAATGAATTCTTTAAGACTATGAAACAGTAATAGTCCCTGGCCTTCTTTGGAATGTAAGATACTACGTTTCATTTTATTTACCTCCTTTTCCATTGATTTTTATACTGCTCTGTTTCAAGGTTTTCCCAATCCACATATACACATATTTATGTAAATGTACATGTCCTACTTTTAAGGGACAGAGAATCATTCTTCAAATGTATTGTACAGTCTCTACATGATGCTAAATTTTTGTTGTGGTTAAGGGTTTATTCATTTGGTAAGGATATTCTTTTTTTTCATTGAAGTTCAATTTGCCAACATATAGCATAACACCAGTGCTCATCCCATCAAGTGCTCCCCTCAGTGCCTGTCACCCAGTCACCCCCACCCCCTGCCCACCTCCCTATCCACCACCCCTTCTTCATTTCCCAGAGTTAGGAGTCTCTTACGTTCAGTCTCCCTCTCTGATATTTCCCACTCATTTTTTTCTTTGTCCTTTATTCTCTTTCACTATTTTTTATATTCCCCAAATGAATGAGACCATATAATGTTTGTCCTTCTCCGATTGACTTATTTCACTCAGCATAATACCCTCCAGTTCCATCCACATTGAAGCAAATGGTGAATATTTGTCGTTTCCAATGGCTGAGTAATATTCCATTGTAAGGATATTCTTTAATGGAATTATCTCCAGAGGGACCAAAAGATACACAGCCCGCACATGCGCGCGCGCACACACACACACACACACACACACACACACACACACACAAAACCCCATATGTTGTTCATACCCAAACATGTTATTTTGCAACCCATTTTTTTAACTCAACAATCTGAACAACATCTTTCTATGGAAAATATAGATCTACTTACTTTTAATGACTTAAGGTTAGTGTATCATGATCACAGCAGCCATTTCTTTCAATGTAGTTGTCAGGCATTGTGCGAGCTAGTTTCCATTAAGTGCTTAATTTAATCTGTACATCCATACTATGAATTTGTGGTGTTATATCCATTTAACACTAGGAAACAGGAGGCATACAGGAGCTAAATCAACTGGCCAAGGCCAAAGAGCTAAGAAATAGAGGGAAAGAATTCAACCTATGTCTGTAAAATTCACACATCTCTACTGTTACCCATTTCTCTATATGGTATAGTATATTGTATAGGAAAATAATTTATTTTGTGCACCTACTGTTAGACTGTAAATTGTTTTATCCTGGTAACAATCCTATACATGAATATCCTTTGAAGCAAAGTTTTATGCATACTTATTTTGAAAATGTAAAATACTAAATATAGCATTGTTCAGAAACAAAAGGCAAATCCATTTTGTAAATTTTTACTACTTTCAGATTGCCTTCCAAAGAGATTTTATAAATGATACAGGCCTACATTTTCCATATCTGCCCTATTCTCAAAAATACAGTGGGTGATTTCAATCTATTTCACCTTTGCTAATCTAATGTGAGAGATACAATAGCTATTTTATTTTTGTTTCTCTATGTGAGGATGAACATTCTTTACAGAGTCAGTCTTGGGGCATTTGCATTTCTTCTTTGAATTGTGTGTTTAACATCCTGTTTGCATCATTTTCATCGCTATTCTTTTTATTCTTTTTAGAAGCTCTTTGATGTCCTAGTTTCCTATTTGTTGTTTATATGTTAAATATACATGTTCTTTATTTAACTGCTCATTTTACATTGTTTTTTAATAGACTATACCCACCTTAACTTAAGGGTTATGGTTTTCATGTCATCCTTAGAAGGTCCTTTCCCACAGAAAGATCACAGAAAGTATTCACTTACATTTTCTACTAGTAATAGTATGACGTCTTTGCTTTTGTTTTGTCTTACACTGAGATATTTAATCCATCTGGATTTGGGGAGAGATTAAGAATTGTTGCAAGAGTGTTTTGTTTCCAAACAGATAGCCAGATATCCTAACACCATTTTTAAGTAATACACCTGTCTCTATTAAGGTAGATGACACTTGTATCATTCATTTCCTTATATTCTTGATTTTGATTCTTGTCTACATTATTTCATTGACATTTTGGTTTTTGAGTGAATACAATACATATAAATTAATCAGATTTAACCATATATCTTAATGTGTCAGGTAGGTTAAATTTCCCACCCTCACCCCTACCACAGTGCTTTTCATTTCATTTTTTTCAAATATTTACTGTGAACAGTTTCACATGTATTCTTCTGGATAAACTTCAGAATTATCTTGTTAAATTTCCCATCAGAAATGTGTATGGATTTTGATTATAATTGCACTTGATTTTAGCGTGTTTCTGGGGAGTGCTTCTCAAAATATGGTCCATGAAATAATCACATCAAAATCATCAAGAATACTTGTTAGAAAGGCAGATTTCTTTGTTCCACCACCAACCTATTGAAAATCTCCAGAGCCCAGAAATATTTATTCTTGACAAACTCTCATGTGTATTTTTCTGGTTTAGGATGGTTTGTTCTGAATATATCAGTGAGATCTGTCTGGTTCAATCTGTCATTGAAAAGCACTGATTCTTTGCTGATTTTTTGTTTGGGTGATCTATCCAAAGATCTATCATTCTTGGTCTCTTGTTTTTAAGACTATTTTATCTGATAGAAGTATTGCTACCATGGCTCTCTTAAACTTCCAATTGCATGATTAATGTTTTCCTATCTATTCACTTTCAATCTAATCTTCATGTATCTTTAGGTCTGAAATGAGTCTCTTGTAGTCAGCATATAGATGGGTCTAGTTGTTTTTTTTTTAATCCATTCTGTCCCCTGTGTCTTTTCATTAGAGTAATTAGTCCATTCACACTCAACGTAGTTTTTGATAAATATGTATTTATGGCCGCTTTGTGGTTGTTTTGTAGTTTTTCTCTGATCCTTTCTTCTCTTTCCGTCTTTCATGGTTTGTTGGCCTTCTTTAGTGACACACTCAGATTCTTTTCTCTTTATTCTTTGCATATCTTATTACTGGTTTTTGATTTGTGGTAACCATTTCATTTGTATGTAGCATCTCCTGCAAATACCAGTTTATATTAAGTTGACAGTTTTTTCTGCGTGGACCCATTCTTTATTCCAGTCGGCCCCCCACGTGTACACACACGTCTCAGCTATATGGCATCATATTTTACAGCCTTTCATTTTGTGAGTCCCTTCACAATGATTTTTACAGATTTTTAAATTTGTGCTAGTTTTCTGTTTCCTATTCCTTGTATTCTCACTTATGGTCTTTACTTTCCACTCAAGCAGTCTTGGTTAATGTTTCTTGTAGAAGTGGTTCAGTGATCCTGAACTCTTTCAGTTTCTGTTTGTGTGAGAAACTCTTTATCTCCTATTCTGAATGATAACCTTGCTGGATATAGTATTCTTAGCTGCAGATTTTTCCCTTTCAGTACTTTGAATTTATCAGTCACTACCTCATGACCTGCAAAGTTTCTGCTGATATGCTGATAACCTTATGGGATATTCCCTGTAACCCTCTTCTTTTCTTTTGCTGTTTTTTCTTTCCTTTTGCCATTTTAATTACTATGTCTCTTGTCGTGGAGCTCCTTCAGTTGACTTTATTGGGGGATGTCTGTGTCTCCTGAATCTAGATTTCTGTTTCTTTCCCATAATATTGTAAGTTTTCAGCTATCACTTCTTCAGTAAATGCTCTGCCCTCTTTTCTCTCTCTTCCCCTTCTGGAATTCCAGAGTGCAACTGTTATTAGGCTCAATGGAGTCACTAAGTTCTCCATGTCTATTCCACTTTTTGATAATTTTTTTTACCACTTTCTCATCTTGATTAATTGCCATTACTCTGTTTTATTGCTGATTAATTCATTCCTCTCTCTTCTAGCCTGCTATTTATTCCATCAAATGTATTTTTATTTTCATTTTTTGTATTCTTTGTCTCTGATGGGTTTTTTCTTAAGCTTCTCGCTGATGTTCTCTATTCTTTTCTCAAGTTCAGTGAGTGTCTTTATGATCATTAGTTTAATTCTCAGTATCTATCAGATAAGTAGTATCTGTTTTGCTTAGATCTCTTGCTGTTGTTTTGTCCTGTTCTTTCACTTGGGACCTATTCCTCTGTGTTTTCAGTTTGGCTTACTCTCTGTGTCTGTTTTGTGTTTTAGAAATGTAGCTGTATCTCTATATCTTTTGAAGGTAGTGACTTTATGAAGCCTGCAGTGCAGTGTCTGCCCTGCAGTTCAGTGTCTCCAGTTCTTCAGGACCTGGTGCTTCAGAAAGTGTCCTTTATCTGTGTTGTGTATGCCCTGCTGTTAGTCCTGGCCACTTCTCCCCTCAGTCCAGTAGTCTGCAGAGGCCTCTCTTTGGGTGTTGTGTGCAGTCTTTAGTCCCCAGTCAAGTGGGAACATTATAACAAAGTGATATGCTGGTCTCCTTGTGAAATGAGACCTGCAGCTGCCAAAACTGAGGTCCTACAAAATGTGGGGGTCAGGAGATGTGGTGTTGGTGGGGTTCGGGCTACTCTGGGGGAGGCTTCCCATGGAGCCAAGACTGAGGCAGGTGTGACTCTAATGATCACACTGCCATGTGTGAGTGTAAGTGTCAGCACTGTGCAGGTTCCTGCAGGTGACCTGTGTTTATGGTGGAAGTGAGAGGAAAAATGGTACCTGTCAGCTGCTGTGTTCCTAGAGGGGTCTCCCTGGGAGACTGTCTGTCTGTGGCATGCTTTGAGATGAATAAATAACTCTCCAACCTGCCTGCCCCAACACTTTTTCAAACAACTGGATACAACATACATGCTGTATCTTCCCTGGCTGTTTGTTGTGCTATCTCTTCAAGGGCTTCCTGGTCTCTCCTAGAGCCAAGTTTGCCAATATATTAAATTCTAGGCTGTCGTTGGAATTTAATGGTTCTGAGAACTCAAAAGATTGGATCCCCACTCCTTTCAAATCCAAATGACAATTGGCTTCATCTTTCCCAAGGAAGCTCCCTGGTGTGACTGTTTTTTGCCCTTCTCTGTACCAGTGGCTACCTCCTCACTTCCACAGTCCATTTCATTCCCAAAGTATGTCTTCACCCTTCCTATCTACTTCAGTGTGGCTTCTTTTATACATGAGGTTTGGAGTCTGTTCTGCAATCTTCAGGTCATTTTCTGGGTTATTAAATGATGTAAGTGTTATCTAGTTGTATCCATGGGATAAGGAGAGTTTAAGGTCTCTTCCTTTTCATTAGAATCTTTTATCCATTTACTTTTAATGGAATTATGAATACAATTGTGTTTAAGTCTACCATCTTGTTATTTGCTTTCCATTTTCTCCCATGTATTCCTTGTTCTTTTCGTCTCTCTTGCCTTCTGTTTGAGTACTTTTTATTATTCATTTTACATGTGCCATTTATTTTTTTCTATTCCTATCGTTTTATATACAGAGGGTTAGAATATTCATCACAGTTTTATTCCTAAGAACTGTCCTCTGAGAGGTAGCAACTCATTGCCAGGAGTTTTCAATGAAGCCCTTCCACTCTAGATGGCTGAAATTCCAAAATCTTGCTGCCTTACCTGGGCTTCCTAATAATTGCTTTTTGAGTGGCATGCCCTGTCTTACCCTCAGCCTGCCTGTCTTAATGAACAGCGAAAACCTGTTCAGATTCCTAAAGCCCCTTTACTGTTCATTTTCTTCCTTTCTGATGCTCTCTTTCACCGTTTCCAAATGTTTTGCCACTCATCAGTATGGATCTCTTTCTTCTCAGCTCAGCGAAGCCATCATGCTCTCCTTAAGTTTCAGCTCCATGGACCGTGATTCTGAGAATGCCTCTAGGCATAAAGTTAGTAGGACCATGGAACTCAGCTTATTTATTGCCTTGCTGTACAGGAAATCTTTCTGAATTAGCTTTTACGCAATGTCGGAATATACTTGTTCCATATTTTGTTTTATATTTGCTTTTAGCGAGAGGCCTGGTCCTATAGCAGTTACTTTATAAAGACTGAAATCAGATGCAATAATGTAACTTTAGTTTAGAGCATCCTCAACTAAGTGCTGTTTAGATTTTTCATGTTTATATTTTTCCATATTGACAATAGAGTGTGATTTATTAAAGAACAATATTAAAAAAACAAAAACATTAAAAAAGAAGAAAATAACCCACTCATATTCAAATACCCAGAATTGATCACTCCCAACATTTTGGAAATTATTTTTTCAGTCCTTTCTGTACATTCTGAAACATATTAACATTGGTCCCTAAGGCATAACAAAATCACGTGTGGTAAGTACCAGTAGAAGGTGATTGTCATGATTGTTATTAACGATATTGATTTTATCTGTAGGATATAGAGGAAATAGTAATGCTCAGGTAACAGCTAGATGATCAAATGAGGGGAAAAAGAAGGTAACAAACATTACATTACTGACAGTGCTGAGAACAGTTGTTACCTGTGGAATTTCAGAAATAATTGTGGGAAGGGTGCCTAGGTGGCTCAATTGGTTAAGTGTGTGACTTTGACTCAGGTCATGATCCTGAGTCCTGGGATAGAGCCTGGTTTTCAGCTCCTTGCTCTGTAGGTAATTTGGTTCTCCCTCTCCATCTCCCCCACTTCCTTGCTCATGCTCTCT
Organism: Canis lupus familiaris; assembly: GCF_011100685.1. Taxonomy (NCBI): domain Eukaryota; kingdom Metazoa; phylum Chordata; class Mammalia; order Carnivora; family Canidae; genus Canis; species Canis lupus. The sequence goes on along the minus strand of NC_049242.1, from coordinate 31,146,872 downwards.
CTCACTCTCTGTCACAAATACATAAATAAAATCTTTTTTAAAAAAATATTTGTGAAAGTGGACATGGTTCTTTGAATAGCTATATGCACTATGCTATACAGTACCTCTAGGACTTATTCGTTTTACATAACTGAAACATAGTATCCTTTTACTAATACCTAATTTGATTAATAATTGCCTCGTTCTCCAAGTCCCTGGCTATGACTGTACTGTTATCTTGCTTCTAGGAATTTGACTATTTTGCATAAGTGATATCATGTAGTATTTTTCCTTCTGTGTCTGGCTTATTTCACTTAGCTAAAGTCTCCAGGTTCATCCATGTTGTCACAAGTGGAAGAATTTCCTTCTTTTTATTAAAGGTGAATAATATTCTATTATGTGTACAGTCAACATTTTCTTGATCCATTTGTCAATGGACATTTAAATTGTTCCTATGTCTTGATTGTTATGAATCATGCTGCACTGAACATGGGCGTTCACATATTTCTCTGAGACCCTGATTTCAGTTCCCTTGAATATCTACCTAGAAGTGAGATTATTATATTATGTGATAGGTCTAGTCTTAATTTTTAAGAAACCTCCAAATCATTTTCCGTCGTAGCTATACCAATATACATTTCCACCAATGATGTATGAGGGTTTCCTTGTCTCCACTTTCTTTTTTTTTTAATTTATTTTTTATTGGTGTTCAATTTACCAACATACAGAATAAACCCCAGTGCCCGTCACCCATTCACTCCCACCCCCGCCCTCCTCCCCTTCTCTCACCCCTAGTTCGTTTCCCAGAGTTAGCAGTCTTTACGTTCTGTCTCCCTTTCTGATATTTCCCACACATTTCTTCTCCCTTCCCTTATATTCCCTTTCACTATTATTTATATTCCCCACATGAATGAGAACATATAATGTTTGTCCTTCTCCGACTGACTTACTTCACTCAGCATAATACCCTCCAGTTCCATCCACGTTGAAGCAAATGGTGGGTATTTGTCATTTCTAATGGCTGAGTAATATTCCATTGTATACATAAACCACATCTTCTGTATCCATTCATCTTTCGATGGACACCGAGGCTCCTTACACAGTTTGGCTATTGTGGACATTGCTGCTAGAAACATCGGGGTGCAGGTGTCCCGGCGTTTCATTGCATCTGAATCTTTGGGGTAAATCCCCAACAGTGCAATTGCTGGGTCGTAGGGCAGGTCTATTTTTAACTCTTTGAGGAACCTCCACACAGTTTTCCAGAGTGGCTGCACCAGTTCACATTCCCACCAACAGTGTAAGAGGGTTCCCTTTTCTCTGCATCCTCTCCAACATTTGTGATTCCTGCCTTGTTAATTTGCCCCATTCTCACTGGTGTGAGGTGGTATCTCATTGTGGTTTTGGTTTGTATTTCCCTGATGGCAAGTGATGCAGAGCATTTTCTCATGTGCGTGTTGGCCATGTCTATGTCTTCGTCTGTGAGATTTCTGTTCATGTCTTTTGCCAATTTCATGATTGGATTGCACCAAAGAAACAAACAATCCAATCATGAAATGGGCAAAAGACATGAACAGAATTCCACTTTCTCCCAACACTAGTTACCTTTTGGGTTTTTGAAAAGACTTTTTTATAATAGCCATTTTAACGGGGGTAATATAATATATTTCATTGTGGTTTTAATTTCACTTCCACAATGATTAGTGATGATGCACAACTTTTCATGTACCTATTGGCAATTTTATGTCTTCTCTTAAAAAAAAGGTTATTCATTTATCTTGTCAATTTAAAACATTGGATTATTTGCCCTTTGTCATTGAGGTGTATGAGTACCTTGTATATTCAGATGTTAGCTCTCTATCAGATATGTGGTGGTAATAATATGCTCCTATTTCATAGTTTGCCTTTTTATTTTGTTGATTATTTCCTTTGCAGAAGGAACTAAAAGCAGAATATTTTTAGTTAGTTTTTTTTTTAATCTCACTTTTCTAGTTTTTGCTTTTCTTGCGGGTGCTTTAAGTGTCAAAACCAAAATTACCGCCAAATCTAGGGCCCAGATGTATTTCCTATGTTGCCTTCATGGAGTCATACTTCAGGTATTATGTTAAGTCTTTCATCCGGGGTTGATAGTTGTATATGACGTGAGATACAGGTCCAATTTCATTGTTTTCAATGTGGATATCCAGTTTTCCTGACACCATTTATTGGAGAGACTGCCATTTCCTCATTGTGTATTATTGGCACCCTCGCCACAGAAACCCAGCCTTGTGTAGGTTTATTTCTGATTCTTTATTATATTCCATTTGTCTATCAATTTTTAACCATTATTATTTAACATGATGAACATATTCTCTTGCAAATATTTTTCTGCAATTTAAAGTAGTTATCTAGAATAGATTCCTGTAATTAGATTTCTAAATTGGGATAATATTTGAGAATATTATATGAAAAAAATTTTTAAAAGAGAATATTATATGATACTAGGCCTAGGGACTCAGAAACTCCTAATATTCTAGTCCTGGTCATTCCTCTCCTTAGAGTCCTACAAAAGAAACAAGAAATATGAAAAATAACAGACTGCTTTTTATTAATGGCACTGGTCCCTATTGTCACTGAAGTTCAGAACTCTGATAAGCCTCAGTTGAGGTGGTCTACTATAAAGTCTTTCAAAATCTTCAACCTCCCTTGCAGCTTGAGTGGGACATGGTCCAATGTATCAGTCTAGTTCCATGAAGAAGTGAGGAAATAGAACATGCAGGACCTTTTAAAGCCCAGTAACCCTAGTCAGTAGTAAATAGGGACCAACCTACATCCTAAAATGTCACAGATCAGATTTTTCCTCATGGGGAAGAAAAGATTAGTAAAAAAGGGAATCTTTCCCTCTCCATACTATTTAGAAAATTGAGAACAAAATATACAAATATTTAAAGTTTAAGATATATTTGACAAGGTTATTTTCCAGACAGGTTAGACTGATTTTCCTACCCCACTTGCATTGTACAAAACTGTCTTTTTTTCTGATACTTCATTTTAAAGTAAATTCTGACATTTATTATTTGTATGATTGGGGGAAGGTAACAGAACTTTTCTGTGCCTCAATTTTTTTTGTCTGCAGAGTGAGATTAATAATGTCTAACTTATAATGTCATTGGAACAATGTAATTATATAAAAGCTTCATGCCTGGCATGTGTTAAATTTTCAATAAAATACAAGGTTACTATTTTGTGATGTGATTGTTTTGTTAAAATCCTAGTTAATTTCCCAGGGGGAAAATGTGTCTTTCATTGTTGTAGTTGTCCTTAATTAGTTATAATAATATCAAATATTCTTCTTATATTTAGCAGCTATTCACAGTTCCTCTGTGTGAGTAGTTCATGCTTTTAGCCCATTATTTTTTGGGCTCAACAATCTTTGTGGGGTCTTATATGTAATAATAATGTAATAAAGACATTAACTTTGGTCTGACATCTCAAATATTTTCCTCAGTTTGTAGTTTATCTTAATTTTATTCGTGATATTATTTCACAAAAGCTTTTCATTTGATAATGTAAATTCTACCTGTTTTCTTTCATTTCTTTCATAGTCTCTTAGCTATTATGTCGTCTGACCCTGTCCAGATAGCACAGGAATTTTGACTTGTTTTTCCTTTTTTTTGGTGTTTTACTTTTACAATTTTACTCTTTAATCAAAATGGAACAATAATTAGTATATTAAGTGATGTCTCTATTTCTAAGCAAAGAAAAAATAGCTGTATTTTAAGAGGTCAAATTAAGTTTGAGGCCGGTTTCAAGAGGTCAAATTAAGTTTGAGGCCGGTTTCACATATTGAAGCATATGTTATAATTAAATATGTAGTATTTTGAACAGTTAGTGGTTCAGGTTATACCTGGTAATAGTGGTAACAGTATGCACAGTCATTTTGTAACAATATGTGTACAGCTATTTAGTAAAATCCACACAAATTCCAATATCCTCATAGCAGAACTAGCCCAGAAGGCTTTAACAATGTCATAATCTATAAATGGCACTGGGAAGGGGAGATTTTGAAAAACAAAAATGAAGTTGACGAGCTCCCTGAAGGGCTGCAGCGCGCAGGGCTGGACCCAGAGCAGTTCAGAGGGGCTCAGGCGGCGGCTCCGTGGAGGGGCTGCGGGGCGGGAGCACGAATCCAACAGCACAGAGCGGGAGCACAGGGCGCCGGGACACAGCCCAGGATCCGGCCTCCCCACGGGCCAGGCAAAGGCCAGGAGGGCCCAGGACAGCAATGACGCTCCTGACCTGAGCTGAGCAGATCAGCGGCCCCGCCCCAGAGCCTCCAGACCCTGCAGATGGAGAGCTCCGGAGTTACTGCGGGAGCTGACTCCAGGGCTCCAGAGCTGGCCCCGCCACTGCGGTTGTTCCTCCTGGGGCCTCACCGGGTAAACAACCCCCACTGAGCCCTGCACCAGGCAGGGGCACAGCAGCTCCCCCAAGCGCTAAACACCTGAAAATCAGCACAGCAGGCCCCTCCCCAGAAGACCAGCTAGACCGACAAGTTCCAGGGGAAGTCAGGGGACTTAAGTATGCAAAAGCAAAAGATACTCCCCCGTGGTTTTTTTTTGTTTTGTTTTGTTTGTTTGTTTTGCTTTTTGATTTCTGTTTGCATCCCCCACCCTTTTCTTTCTCTCTTCTCTTTTTTTTCTTCCTTTTTTCTTTTTTCTTTTTCTCCTCTTTCTTTACTCTTTTCTTTCCTTCTTTCTCTCCTCTCTTATTCACCTTTTCCCAATACAACCTGTTTTTGGCCACTCTGCACTGAGCAAAATGACTAGAAGGAAAACCTCACCTCAAAAGAAAGAATCAGAAACAGTCCTCTCTCCCACAGAGTTACAAAATCTGGATTACAATTCAATGTCAGAAAGCCAATTCAGAAGCACTATTATACAGCTACTGGTGGCTCTAGAAAAAAGCATAAGGAATCAAGAGACTTCATGACTGCAGAATTTAGATCCAATCAGGCAGAAATTAAAAATCCAATTTGAATGAGATGCAATCCAAACTAGAAGTCCTAACAACGAGGGTTAAACGAGGTTGTAAGAACGACTGAGTGACATAGAAGACAAGTTGATAGCAAAGAGGGAAAACTGAGGAAAAAAAGAGACAAACAATTATGACCATGAAGATAGATTAAGGGAAATAAACGAAAGCCTGAGGAAGAAAAATCTACGTTTAATTGGGGTTCCCGAGGGCGCCGAACGGGACATAAATCCAGAATATGTATTTGAACAAATCATAGCTGAAAACTTTCCTAATCTGGGAAGGAAACAGGCATTCAGATCACAGGAAATAGAGAGATCCCCCCCTCAAAATCAATAAAAACCGTTCAAGCCTCGATATTTAATAGTTAAGTTTGCAAATTCCAAAGATAAAGAGAAGATCCTTAAAGCAGCAAGAGACAAGAAATCCCTGACTTTTATGGGGAGGAGTGTTAGGGTAACAGCAGACCTCTCAACAGAGACCTGGCAGGCCAGAAAGGGCTGGCAGGATATATTCAGGATCCTAAATGAGAAGAACATGCAACCAAGAATACTTTATCCAGCAAGGCTCTCATTCAAAATGGAAGGAGAGATAAAAGACTTCCAAGACAGGCAGGGAACTGAAAGAATATGTGACTCCAAACCACTCTGCAAGACCTTCTCAGAATTCCTTGGATGATCTCAGCCATCCATGCCTTGGTCCTATATCTTTCATATTACCATTACCAAGAGTTGCCATCCCCACTCCAAATTCTGAAACCACAGAATCCTGAGCAAAATAAATGGTTACAGTTTTCAGGCACTAATTTCCGAGACAGTTTATTATACAGCAGGGGATAACCGAAATGCTGAGAGAATTATACTCCCATTCATTCCATCAAAATAGATACTGGTGGGGTTTTTCACACTACTAATTAAAGCTGCCATCTCTCTCAAAACAAAACGAGACAAACAAAACAAGCTCCCCAACGCATGCTCTCTCTCCTGCTATGGAAGGAGAGAGGGAATAAACTGCCAGAAAGCTTCTAAAGAAAACATTTCCTGTATACACCAAAAAATAATAATAGATAATGTATAGATAAGGGTTCTTAGTTGTGGGCATTATGAAAGTCCTCATCTGAGGGTTTTGAGGGGCTCGGTTGCTTAAGCATGTGCCTTCAACTCAGATTATGATCTGTAGGACTTTGGATGGAGCCTGGTGTGCACGGAGTCCGCTTCTCCTCTCCTTCTGCTCTCCTCTCTTTCCATCCCTGCCCTTCCCCCATTTCATGCTTTCTCTCTCTCAAACAAAAAATAAAATAAAATCTTAAAAATGTAGTGTCCTCTTCTGATTGTGTTTACTAATATAATCCAACTGCTAGTACACTATCTGCCACAAATTAGATTCATAATAAGAATTTGCTGAAAGAATATGAGTGTAGGAAACCTATTGGCTCAAGTCCAGTTTTTTCTGCATTTTAAAATGATTTTATTAATTTATTTTACATAGTGGCCAGAAGCAGGGGACTGGCAGAGAGAGAGGGAAGAGGCTCCCCACCCCTAGGATCCCAGCCAAAGCCTAAGAAAGATACTAAATCAAGTGAGCGACCCAGGTACCCCTGTACTTTTTATTAAATATTAACAGATGGGTTCATATCAGAAGATCTGTTTTTCATGATGCTAGAAAGAAATAGAGTTTGTAGCAATCAATTGCATGCAACTCAAGGTCATGTCCCATAGACCTTCAAAGCCCTTTACCCTAACAATGAACGTCATATATTGAGGGAAACCTTACAAGATTGTTCATTTAAAAAAAATCTGGACCTTTAGTGAAGTGACTGCAACCAAAACTTATCTTGTTCTATTAGATAGCAGACTCAGGGCTTCAGGGGACCTCTGAGGGTACGTGGTCAGAAACCTCGCATCTATGATTGAGTTGGATCTATGAGAGGTAAGAGAGAAGGTCTGGGAGTTCTCCGTCTTGCTTTGTGCCTTTTCCATCTCCCTCGTCTCACTGGGTTTTGAGCCTGTTTCCTGGCAATACTTACAGGTTAAAATTTAAATTTTGCCGGGCTACGTTATTATGACTTTCATAAAGGTCAGCCTCATTACAAAGAATTCATAGCACACATTCTACCCACATCTTGAAAAATATCATTGAGTGAACAGCAGTGATCTGAGTATAAGTGATCTGAGCTTGGAGCTTAGCTTTGCCAGATTTTAGTTGCAAAAAATTGGGGATGCTAATCTCTACCTTACAGTGTTTTGTGGTGATGAGTGAGATGCTATGTATAATGTGCTTAAGACAGTAGTGAGCACAGAGGAGGTTAGAAAAAGCTCCTAGTAACCTTTTTGTTTTATGTTGGTGAACTCATGGTCTAGATTTAAAGCTCCCTCCCTGGAGGCTCTCTGTGACTGATTCTGTGGAGTCTTCCCCTGGGCCTCAAGCCAGGACCTTCTTTTAGTGTTTTCTCGTTTTCTCTTCCTTTCTGCAATGTCATCCTCCCCCATAGCCTCAAGGATCATCCACCCAGAATGGACACAACTGTACACCTCTGGCCTCCAGACACCAATAAACTGCAGACCCCCGGTCCATCTGCCTATTTGATAATGCTTCTTGGATGACCCAGAGTTATCTTGTACTTAACAAGCCCAAAATGGATTCACGAGACTTCCGTCAGACTTTTTACTTGGATGGAAACCAGAATGAATGATGAGTGAATCGATTAATCAGGGACCAACCATGTTTTATACATCCCAGTATATTTTCGAAATTCTGCCCTGTTTTTTGGTCCCAGGCTAATGGGGTGGTGGTGACGTGGAGAAGTGTTAGTGTTAGGCTATCTCAGGAGAGGTGGTGGATTGAAGTACGTGAGGATGGCGTGCTGTAGAAGAGGGAGACACAAGGAGGTGGGAGGATAGGTGGAAAGAGGCCTTAGGTTTCCCCTCAGCTGAGGGGCATCCTGAAGATAGTAGAGAGGATTGGACATAGGACCCTAGGATCAGCAGGAAAGGGAAGAGGATAAATAAGACAGTGGCTGTCAGAGCCTCCAGTTCAAACAGAGAGGTATCAGCACAGACCAGTGCAATGACAGGGGGGCTGTCACAGAAAAAGTGGTTCACTCTGTTGGGGTCACAAAAAGGGAAGTGGAAAATCCATGTGGTTTGCACAGGGCCACAGGAAACTCTGAGAACCAAGATGTACCTGCTAGCTGGGGCACAGGCTCTGCAGTTCATAATGACTGGGTAACGCAAAGGGTCACAGTTGGCCACACAAGCGGTCATATGTCATTGTGGCCAGGAGGCAGCACTCAGCAGCCCCAAAGAAGAAGAAAATACACTGAGTGGCATAGCCATGGAAGGAGTTGGTTGTATCTTGGATGATCAGAGTCGCTGCATCTAGGGCACAATAATCAATAAAACCTACCTCCAGGTGGTAAAAAATTCCTGGGGAAGAAGCAGGTAAGACTTTGTAGAGCAGAGCAGGATGATAAGAACATTGCCCACTACGGTGCCAGTAAATAAGTCCAAAAAAGGAGAAAGAGTAGAGCTTGGATCTCAGAGGACAAGGCTGAAAAGTTCACAGAAACAAATTCACTGTCACTGTCCAGTTTTCCATGTCATTTTTCTGCTCAGGAATTCCCCAGGCATCATGATCCAAGAAGCAAGGTGAGGATTTGGGGCAGTTAACATGGGTGGGATGGGGGAAGCTAAGAATATATGACAGGGCCTCTCCCTGCACCTCAACCTCGCCTCACCCTCACTGTGGCCTGCTGCCGCCCACTCCCAGCCCCCTGGTTGGACAGCCTTCTACGGGTGGGTGGGGCCTAGGGAAAGGCTGGCCTGGAGATGGGGCGGGGCCTGGGGATAGGAGTGGGCGGGGCTTTATGTGGGGCGGGGCCTGAGACGAGGAGGGGCGGGGCCTGTTGCTTGGGGGCGGGACCTGGAGCTGGGGAGGGGCGGGGTCTTCTCAGGTGGGCCTGGGGCCGCGGGGGCCGCTGGGGGCTCCTTCCAGGGCTGGTGCGCGTGCGCGCGCCCGGGGGCGGGGTCGGGGGGGCGCCTGGGCTTCTGGGACTCGCAGGACCCGGGCGGCGCGGAAGGGCGGGCTGTGCCCTGCTGCTTGGCTCGGGCGTCAGTGCCCACGCCGGCTGCCCCCGCCCGGAGCCGCACGGCCTCCGCGGCTGCCGTCGCCCCTGGCGCCCGGGCGGACGGAACGGAGCCCTGCCGGGAGCCGCGCCCAGGGACCACCGGCTCGGTGGCGGTGAGGACGCGCTGTGCGGCGCGGGGAGCCCCGCTGCGGCGCGTCCGCGGGTTGGGGCGCGCGCCCCGCAGTGTGTGCGGGACCCCGGGGGGCGCGGGCGGCGGGGAGGCGCGGGCTGCAGGAGGAGTGGGTGCGCGCCGGAGCCCGGGGAGCCGCGTGCGGCGCCGCCTCTCCGCCCTGCTGCGGGGGCGGCCTGCGGGCCTCGGGCGGCTGGAGGGGGTGCTTGGGGGCCGGGGTGACGGGGCTGGCTGCGTCGACTGCAGACGCGGTGGGAAGTCTGCATCCCACTGGCCTTCTTCCCAGTCATCCCTGACCTCCCGCCAGTGCGGACGCTTCGAGGCGTCTTTCTCGGTTTCAGACGCTCCGTGTGCACCGGGCCCTCTGCGCCCCTCTCCCTGCGCCAGGCGCGAAGGGGTTTTACCTAGGCCACTGCCTATCAGCTCTTTAGTTGACATGTAAACTTGCTCTACGAAACAACCCTCTTCACCCACAGAAAGTACCTTGCGCATGATTGGCACCTGTTGAGTCCTCGGTGCTAGAAAATCCCTTGAACATCCCTGTGGCCCCTGGTTCAGTGCCCTGGATTCCCGCCGCCTGCGCCTGTCGCGCCCTCCGTGTCCGTGGGCCTGGCTCGCACTCGAAGCTCCCTCGCTCCTGCCACCGCCGTCCTGAGAGGCGGCCGTTCACTGCAGAGGTTAAACTCCGACCCTTCTTGGCTTTGCTCGCCCCAGTGTTCATCGCTTACACAGCGCGAGGCTGCTCGCAGTCTCAGCCGTACGCTGACCTTCTGTCGTCCAGCGGCTCCTTTTCTGGACTCTTCACTGCAAGCAGGTCCTCCTGAACGTCTCCGACCTTCAGGTTCCTTAATTATTGATACCGACTGAGTTATTAATTTATATTTTCAGCCTATCCATTCCCACTATATTCTGTTGCTTTTTCTCACTCTGAATTGGCTATTTAGCTCATCTCATTATTGCTTAATTACATATAAACGTCTTTGACATTGCCTAACAGTGGAACATGAGCTGTGCTGTATAGATGTTTCTGTGCAATGTTTTTATGGTGTTGGATTTGAGTTGTAGAGCAAAGTTTAAATTTCAAATTAGTTGAGAGTGTATCTTCTCTTTGTGTTAAATTGTAGTTTTCATTCTGATAAGTGTGGTCTCTACACAGGTAGGTGCTTTTATTTGAGGAGGTTTTTGTGTAACCTAATATAGTAGCTTTTGGAAACCTTTTCATAAGTGCATGAGTAGACATTATGTTTTGTCTGGTTTTCTATATCACACTAAGCACATTTTCATCTCTATTATTACTTAAGTTATTTTCTCTGTTAAGGATTGGGACTTCACCTGAGCCAGAATACCGGAAGACAGACCAATCTAAGTCAGGATGAGTGTGACTTGTGACCTGTCAGATGTAGGAGCTCTCACCAACTCTGGCACAATAGTAGAAGAATACACCCCTGGACTTTCCTGATTTGTTTTTAAAACCATATTATTCTCTAATGCAAATGTGGAGGAGAAAATGTTCCCCTAGGTGACCATGAACCTGCCCCCAGAGTCAGGAAGCTCCTCAAAGGGAATCGTGTGTGCTGCCAACCTTTCTCATTATTCTGCCTTTTCAAGAGATTGAATGTCAACTTTAAGTTCATTTCTCTAATAATGACATTTATGACGAATGAAACAAGATGATCAGTTCATGGAGCCATGCATTGTCTCATCTGACATTCCTTTTAGGAAGAAGATTCTGAGGGAGTCCATTGGAATCGAGAGAAAATACTAAATTTCAGTTCTGATTCCAAAATCTTTTGTGCTCAAAATCACGTACTCCCTATCCTCCATACCGACTTACTGTCTTCCAAGCCCAGCTCAGCAAGGCATATACATCCCCACATAGAGAATCAATATGGACTCCATGGAAGTTCTACTTATGCCCTCTCTATGTGGGGACCATGATTTTTTTCACAAGGAGTTTGACATTGTAGTTGTTTGTTAAAGTAGATCCACTGTGGAAAACACCTTGGCTAGATCTATTAGATTTACCCCTAAGGATCTGATTGTTTGGACCAAATTAGTTGAATTTATAGACCAAATTCTAGTTCACTCCCAATATATGCCAAGTTATTACCTTTGTCACATTGTGCCTTCTCTTTTGATACCTTTATTTTTTTAATCTTTTTTTAAAAAAAAGATTTTATTTTATTCATGAGAGACACGGGGGGGGGGGGCGGGCGGGGCAGAGACATAGGCAGAGGGAGAAGCAGGCTCCATGCAAGGAGCTCAATGTGGGATTCAATCCCTGGACTTCAGGATCACTCCCTGAGCTGAAGGCAGATATTCAACACTTAGTCACCCAGACTCCCATCTTTCCATCCCTTTGATAATATTACAACCATTTTTCCATCTGAGGAATGAAAAAAAACATCAAATTAGCATGTTAGTGGGCAGAGGGGAGAATGCAAAAGTGTGAGCATCTTGGTATAAGTCATCTGAGTCAACCAGTTCCATAAAATCTCTGAAGCCAAGATCAAAGACAAGGCAGAAAGGGGAATCCCCACAACTCTGTTGTCCTGTTGCCTCCAAAGGTGTTATTGACGTCAAGGCATACTGTGCAACAATAGTTCCATTTAAACGAGGTCACCAGAAGGATACTTGGAGCAGTCTCTGCAGTGGGTGAAGTGCTCAGGAGAATTCTGAATCATTAGGGTGGATCTTCAGCTCTGTTTCTTCTCATAGGTTCCCAAATGGTTATAAGTAGAATAAAAAATAGCATGCAGTTAGCACTCACATCTCCATTTATGGGCCCCATTTTCAGTTCTGCTTACCTGTCCTCTTCTTTGTGAAGTGTTGTATTGTTGGAATTTCTAGGTTCTAGGTTGCAACCCCGTTGTATTACATATTCTACATATGATTATTAAGAACTTCATCATGTGTAGAATGTGAATATGATGTGTGATAGATTCTTTAATTATTAACATTTAACCCTATTTTCTTTGTCTCTCCTAATACCCATAGTTATTTTAATAACTTGATGCTAACTTGTGGATTTACTGCCCAGAATATATAAGGAACTCCTACAGGTAGGAAAAGTCAGAAAATTCCAGTTTATAAAATGGACAAAAGACTAGAACAAGTCTTTACAGCATAGGGAACACAAATAGCTATAAGCATATAAAAAGTGGCACAACAGAATTAGCGACCAGAATACATAAATTAAAAGTACAGTGAAATACCACTAAGCCTCATAAGGATGGGTTTAAATGTCTGAGAATGTATAACACTTTACATTGCTGATGGAAGATTAGCTTGGCACAGTCAATTCAGAAGGTCCATTTGGCAGCATCTTTTAAACCTAACTTTAAATATATGCCTTCTCTCCTACAACCAGTGGTTTCCCTCCTCTGTCCTCCCGCACAGCCGCTGCGCCCCCCGCGCCCCCCGCGCGCCCCGGGACATGAACCTCAGCAGCAGCAGCAGCGCTGCCGAGAAGGCGCAGCAGCCGTGCTCTGGGACTGTGAGCTAAACCAGGAGAAGCGGACCTGGACGGTCAAACCCCAGAAGGAGGGCAAGCAGGACTCGAAGCTGTTGCTCAGTACGATTTGCTTGGGGGAGAAAGCCAAAGAAGAGATGAACCTGGTGGAAATCCTGCCCCCGGCCAGCCCGGAGGACAAACAGGCCAAGCCCATCACCATCGCCTCGCTCCAGGCCTCCGTGCTACCCATGGTTGTCGTGATGGGATTGGAGCTTTCTCCTCCAGTTACTTTCCAGCTCCGGGCTGGCTCTGGACCTGTGTTCCTCGGTGGCCAGGAATGTTACATAGACACTGCAGACGTATCCTGGGAGGAAGAGGAGGATCCCGAGGAGGAGGAGGAAGAGGAGGAGGAAAGTCACAGTGATGAGGTTGATGATGACGACGATGATTAGATGTGTCCCTAGAGGAGACCCCTGTTAAACAAGTCAAGAGGCTGGCGTCCCAGAAGCAGACAAGTGTTGCCAAGAAAAAAAGGATGGAAAAAGAAGAGGAGGCAGTGAGACCCAGGCTTAAAGACCAGAGTCCTGTGAAAAAGGCCAAACCCACACTCAAACCTAAAAAGCCAGGATCCAAGAAATGAGGAGCCAGGAGTGGCCTGGCTGCAGCGACCGAGGGAGAGCTGGCTAGCTGTGACCCCAGGTCTCCCCCACCCAGCCTCTCTCCACCTGAGTCTGAATGGGATGGAGCTGCTGAGGCCAACACGAGAGGCCCTCGCCCCAACTCTCAAGTGTTCAGCGGGACCTGGAGCTCCAACCTCAGGGCCATTAATAAAGTTTGCTTTGCCAGGAAAAAAAAAAACAAAAACCATTCATTCTCTAATTTCTCCAAATTTGCTGAAATAGTCTCTAAGGCTATCTGGTGAGGTCTGCCAGCTTAGTCCACCAATAAACATTTTACCGGGGTCGTGCTGGGAGTTGTTGGCGCTGCCTGAGGTGCCTTGGCTCCCATTTGCCTCCATATCTGAGCCCCCCCCCGCCCCCCCACCCCCGGGAAACCGAGCCCCACAGCGAGCGGAGGGGAGCGGCGGCTGGCTCCGAGCCCCGATTCTCCCGCTCCCGCTTCTTTATAATGATTACAACATTGCCAAAACTCTATTAAAAATATTTATGGGGGTCCCTGGGTGGCTCAGCGGTTTAGCGCCTGCTTCAGGCCAGGGCATGATCCTGGAGACTCGAGATCAAGTCCCGCATTGGGCTCCCTGCATGGAGCCTGCTTCTCCCTCTGCCTGTGTCTTTGCCTCTTTCTTTCTTCTCATTCTCTCTCTGTGTGTCTCTCATGAATAAATAAATCTTTTTTAAAAATTATGAGAGACAATACTAAAGTAAATAAATTAAGGGGCAGTTGGCCCTCCCTCCAAAGAAATGCAAAAACATAACAAATACTGTCAGAATTAACTTTATCTGGTTTCTGGAAAATAGAAGTTTACAGCAGCCAATTGAATGTTTAATCAAGAAAAACACTACTGAAACCATGTTTGAGTTGTTTACCTTAGTCTCCCCATGAAAGTGAAATGACATCTCATAGAATGGGAGAAAATACTTGCAAATCATATATCTGAGAAGGATCTAGTATCCAGAATATATAAAGAATTCCTGAAACTCAAAAACGAGAAAGGGAAACAACACAATTTAAAAATGGACAAAAGGCTTCTAAAGGTATGTCTCCAAGTAAAGTATGCAAATGGCTGACAGGAACAGGAAAGGATGTTGCACATCATTAGATTTTTGGAATTGCAAATTAAAACCACAGAAATAGAACCTCTCCTTTCTTCTATAATCCCTTTTACTATTTTTTGTATTCCCCATATGAGTGAAACCATATAATAAATGAGTGGGAAAAATCAGAGAGGGTGACAAAACATGAGAGACTCATAACTCTGGGAAACGAACAAGGGGTAATGGAAGGGGAGGTGGGCAGGGGCATGGGATGACTGGGTGTTGGCGCTGGGGGGGGGGGCACTTGCCGGGATGAGCACTGGGTGTTATATGTTGGCAAATCGAACTCCAATAAAAAATATACATATTAAAAGAAAAAAGAAATAGAACCTCTTTCTTTTCTATTGGCAATATTGCTAAGTCACAAAGTAAAAGCCAGGTGGCACTGGTGGGAAAAAAGAGTGATAAGTGGAACTGAATTGAGAGTTCGTAGATAGACATATATGATTTTAATGTCTGACAAAGTTAATTCCAAAAATCCTTAGGAAGAGGACAAATAGTGAAGTATAAAGCATCACTAAATACTAGTTTACTACCTAGAGAAAAATAAAACTGGATTTCTACCTAACATGACACAAGAAGGTAGACTCTAAATAGATTAAATAACTAAAAGTTAAAATAAAACAATGACATTATGCAAGAAAACATAAGGGAACATCTATCTTTCTGACCTAGAGGACAGAACCTCCAAAGCACAGACCATAATGAAACAGTTGATGAATTTGATTTCCTCAACATCTGAGATTTGTCTTCAGTGAAAAACATTTTAAACAAAGAATTTATGAATAAAAAAGGTAAATGAAGGAGATATTCACAGTATGTAGGACAAATAAGAAATAAGAAGTTCATATCAGGAATTGATAATGAATTCTAAAATTCAGGAAGAAAAGGAAGAAACCTCCAATAGAAAACATAAACAACCAGATGATATACAAGGGAATTTACAAAAATTAACCAAAAGTCCTCCAAGAATAGAAAGCAAAACTGAAATTCATTAGTATTAATGGTCTACAAATGGAAACAAGAAAGAGATATCTATTTACCTCTATTAGGCCGGCAGAAATTAGAAAGTCAGATACTGTAAATTGTCGGCAAAAGCAGAAGAGAGAGGAACACGCATTTACATTTGGGAAAAAGGAGGTAGAGCCATTCTGGGAGGGAAATTGGTATCACTTGGTCACCTTATGCCTGTGCATACACTATGATATAACAATCATGCTAAATGATTGCTTTTCTATTGGCAATATAGGCAAATAGAGAGCCACATAATTTCTCACACAGAATATGGTACGGTCATATGGTATATTTCTGTAATGTGTGTGGTTCTGTACTTTGTGTTGGCAACACGTCGTGTGATTTGGATATCCTTCACTGGAGAAGAGATATGGCTAGCTGTGACCATGAAATGAAAATGCAAGAGATGTGCACCAAGGATATTGCACAGCAGTAGGGAGAAGGATTAGATGAACCCCTGGCATTGTAAATGATCTTAAAGACTCAGGGAAGTGAAAAGGTAAACAAAGAGGCATATAACACAGTATCATATATGTAGAGTGCTCATCCTGTCAAGTGCCCACCTCAGTGAAATTTACCTTTTAAAAAATGTTTTCATTAGCTTGGGCTATAGGAGTATTTCCCTATAGCCCTTTCATTAGAGGGCTATAGGAGTAATTCCATTTTTATGTGGCCAAAGTCTTAATTTAATAGTTTAAAAGTCTCATCCTTTAAGACTGTCCTTTGTGAATTTTTCCCACAAAAGGAAAGCTTTGACTTTATGTCCAGTAAATTAACAATTTTAATAGAAGAGCCGCCCAGACCCCTACTATCATGTTGATATTAAGACCCTGCTAACCAAATGAACTCCACCGTCGAAGGTGAACATAGGGCATTAAAACAACCAAAATGAAACTATGAGCCCTGCAATTAAGCTTGTAGTACTCAGAAAGTTGGCATCCAGACACTCCAATATGTATTTCTTTTCATTTCTTGTCATTGCCATATATGGGAAAACACAAGTTTGATGACTTGCGAACCCCTGAGATATATCTGCTGATGCTATCTGGAATACCACTGGTGTAAGGTTTGAATGAAGGGTGCTAGCATGAGTTAGAGACTTCAGTCTGTGACCTCAAATAGAACACCAAGTGCCCTAGGATGTCTCAGAGGATGGAAAGGTAATCAGGTTGAGGGCTTCTCAAGCTCCAGGGAATGCCCTGTTTACATACTCTCAGGACCTCAGCTTTAAATAGATCCTTGAAGGAAAAATGCTCTCTGTTCAGGAGTGGGACCTAGGAGAATTGGAGTTTGTACCTGGAATTCAGTAAGGCAGAAAGGCTTGGGGTGGAGTCAGACTCCTAGGATGACTGGAGTGCAGCCCCGAGAGGCATTGCTTAGGAGCCAACCCACAATCCGGTGCTGTCCTTCCAGACTGGATCTGGAGGCTGCAGACATCATTCCCTCCCACACTTGATCCTTGATCCTTCACCAGGGACCTGGCAGCACAGTTTCTGCCTCCTCTCTGCCCTCAGGTGAGAGTGGACAAGCTGGTGATGGGCCTCAGGCTGAAGGAATCTTAGTACCCGTTGGGGGTTGTGAGGTGGGCATGGCATTGGGAAAGGTAAATTTTGTCATTTGCTTTCTTGCACATCAATGTTGTTCCTTGCTAGCCACCCCTGAGACAATTCTATTCCCACTCTTCTCCAGGACCCCAGCCCAAAAATGCTTTCCCAGACTTTCTTCTTCAGGGATGAGGCTCCTTCCAGAGAGATCACAGAGGTTGTGCTTCTTGCTGTTGAAAAGCAACTGCCTGATTCTTCCTTTGCCTCCTTGGTCAGGCCTTCAGCAGCATTGCTTGCCTCAGCTTGCATTTGTCCCACCCTCTCCCATTGAACAAGCAAGGGGCTAGAAGGAAACAGAAATCTTGCTTCAAGGAATCCAGTCAAGAGCTCCTTGCTCTTGTGTCTTCTCCAGGTCTAGGAGATGTGAAGGAATCAGGACTGCATGGTACAGCCTTCTAGGAAGGCAGCACTGCTGCCTCCAAGCCCCTGGTGAGTTAGGGCAGACAGTGGTGTGAGTCCAGTTACAGGCAGTGCTGGCCTTCTAGCCCTGAAGAGGATACTAGCGCCCACTACAGGTGCCCTCGGGCAAACATCCCATAGTGTGGTATCCTTCACATAAGGTCAGGCATGTGGGTTCCTACCACACCCAGCCTTGGTGAGTATCCAGTTGGCTCAGGACCCACTCTGGGACATTTTTGGGTGTTTTGAAAGAGATAGTGGCCATGAGGGTATGCAAATTAGAGTATGAAATACTTCAGTGAGTATATCTGTGGTGATGGATGTCTGTGTGTTTATATAAGATATTGTGAAGCTGAGAGTAAGTATATGTAACATGTGGTGTGCGTATATGACAAGGAATAATGCCGTGTACATAATGTGAGTGTGTGAGACACAGTCCCTAAGAGAAGATGTCTGGAAAGGCCATACTAGTGACAATATTACTAGGGCCTCAGAGGATGAAAGATGCATTCCCTGTTCCTTCGATTTGAGGGCACAGCTATACTTTCAAATCTCTTCCTGTATTTCTTCCTTCTGCTTTTTCTCCACATCTCTAGATTTCTGTCCTCTCAGCTTAGCTTCTGTTCCCTGAATTCTTCTAATTTCTATTCTCTCTATTGTTTTTCCCACTCTGATTTTTTTCTTCTTCCTTTTTTCTCTAAATTCAATAACATAGCATCATTGTTTAATGAATTAGTAAAGTTGACAAATTTAAATGAATTCTTTAAGACTATGAAACAGTAATAGTCCCTGGCCTTCTTTGGAATGTAAGATACTACGTTTCATTTTATTTACCTCCTTTTCCATTGATTTTTATACTGCTCTGTTTCAAGGTTTTCCCAATCCACATATACACATATTTATGTAAATGTACATGTCCTACCTTTAAGGGACAGAGAATCATTCTTCAAATGTATTGTACAGTCTCTACATGATGCTAAATTTTTGTTGTGGTTAAGGGTTTATTCATTTGGTAAGGATATTCTTTTTTTTCATTGAAGTTCAATTTGCCAACATATAGCATAACACCAGTGCTCATCCCATCAAGTGCTCCCCTCAGTGCCTGTCACCCAGTCACCCCCACCCCCTGCCCACCTCCCTATCCACCACCCCTTCTTCATTTCCCAGAGTTAGGAGTCTCTTACGTTCAGTCTCCCTCTCTGATATTTCCCACTCATTTTTTTCTTTGTCCTTTATTCTCTTTCACTATTTTTTATATTCCCCAAATGAATGAGACCATATAATGTTTGTCCTTCTCCGATTGACTTATTTCACTCAGCATAATACCCTCCAGTTCCATCCACATTGAAGCAAATGGTGAATATTTGTCGTTTCCAATGGCTGAGTAATATTCCATTGTAAGGATATTCTTTAATGGAATTATCTCCAGAGGGACCAAAAGATACACAGCCCGCACATGCGCGCGCGCACACACACACACACACACACACACACACACACACAAAACCCCATATGTTGTTCATACCCAAACATGTTATTTTGCAACCCATTTTTTTAACTCAACAATCTGAACAACATCTTTCTATGGAAAATATAGATCTACTTACTTTTAATGACTTAAGGTTAGTGTATCATGATCACAGCAGCCATTTCTTTCAATGTAGTTGTCAGGCATTGTGCGAGCTAGTTTCCATTAAGTGCTTAATTTAATCTGTACATCCATACTATGAATTTGTGGTGTTATATCCATTTAACACTAGGAAACAGGAGGCATAAAGGAGCTAAATCAACTGGCCAAGGCCAAAGAGCTAAGAAATAGAGGGAAAGAATTCAACCTATGTCTGTAAAATTCACACATCTCTACTGTTACCCATTTCTCTATATGGTATAGTATATTGTATAGGAAAATAATTTATTTTGTGCACCTACTGTTAGACTGTAAATTGTTTTATCCTGGTAACAATCCTATACATGAATATCCTTTGAAGCAAAGTTTTATGCATACTTATTTTGAAAATGTAAAATACTAAATATAGGCATTGTTCAGAAACAAAAGGCAAATCCATTTTGTAAATTTTTACTACTTTCAGATTGCCTTCCAAAGAGATTTTATAAATGATACAGGCCTACATTTTCCATATCTGCCCTATTCTCAAAAATACAGTGGGTGATTTCAATCTATTTCACCTTTGCTAATCTAATGTGAGAGATACAATAGCTATTTTATTTTTGTTTCTCTATGTGAGGATGAACATTCTTTACAGAGTCAGTCTTGGGGCATTTGCATTTCTTCTTTGAATTGTGTGTTTAACATCCTGTTTGCATCATTTTCATCGCTATTCTTTTTATTCTTTTTAGAAGCTCTTTGATGTCCTAGTTTCCTATTTGTTGTTTATATGTTAAATATACATGTTCTTTATTTAACTGCTCATTTTACATTGTTTTTTAATAGACTATACCCACCTTAACTTAAGGGTTATGGTTTTCATGTCATCCTTAGAAGGTCCTTTCCCACAGAAAGATCACAGAAAGTATTCACTTACATTTTCTACTAGTAATAGTATGACGTCTTTGCTTTTGTTTTGTCTTACACTGAGATATTTAATCCATCTGGATTTGGGGAGAGATTAAGAATTGTTGCAAGAGTGTTTTGTTTCCAAACAGATAGCCAGATATCCTAACACCATTTTTAAGTAATACACCTGTCTCTATTAAGGTAGATGACACTTGTATCATTCATTTCCTTATATTCTTGATTTTGATTCTTGTCTACATTATTTCATTGACATTTTGGTTTTTGAGTGAATACAATACATATAAATTAATCAGATTTAACCATATATCTTAATGTGTCAGGTAGGTTAAATTTCCCACCCTCACCCCTACCACAGTGCTTTTCATTTCATTTTTTTCAAATATTTACTGTGAACAGTTTCACATGTATTCTTCTGGATAAACTTCAGAATTATCTTGTTAAATTTCCCATCAGAAATGTGTATGGATTTTGATTATAATTGCACTTGATTTTAGCGTGTTTCTGGGGAGTGCTTCTCAAAATATGGTCCATGAAATAATCACATCAAAATCATCAAGAATACTTGTTAGAAAGGCAGATTTCTTTGTTCCACCACCAACCTATTGAAAATCTCCAGAGCCCAGAAATATTTATTCTTGACAAACTCTCATGTGTATTTTTCTGGTTTAGGATGGTTTGTTCTGAATATATCAGTGAGATCTGTCTGGTTCAATCTGTCATTGAAAAGCACTGATTCTTTGCTGATTTTTTGTTTGGGTGATCTATCCAAAGATCTATCATTCTTGGTCTCTTGTTTTTAAGACTATTTTATCTGATAGAAGTATTGCTACCATGGCTCTCTTAAACTTCCAATTGCATGATTAATGTTTTCCTATCTATTCACTTTCAATCTAATCTTCATGTATCTTTAGGTCTGAAATGAGTCTCTTGTAGTCAGCATATAGATGGGTCTAGTTGTTTTTTTTTTAATCCATTCTGTCCCCTGTGTCTTTTCATTAGAGTAATTAGTCCATTCACACTCAACGTACTTTTTGATAAATATGTATTTATGGCCGCTTTGTGGTTGTTTTGTAGTTTTTCTCTGATCCTTTCTTCTCTTTCCGTCTTTCATGGTTTGTTGGCCTTCTTTAGTGACACACTCAGATTCTTTTCTCTTTATTCTTTGCATATCTTATTACTGGTTTTTGATTTGTGGTAACCATTTCATTTGTATGTAGCATCTCCTGCAAATACCAGTTTATATTAAGTTGACAGTTTTTTCTGCGTGGACCCATTCTTTATTCCAGTCGGCCCCCCACGTGTACACACACGTCTCAGCTATATGGCATCATATTTTACAGCCTTTCATTTTGTGAGTCCCTTCACAATGATTTTTACAGATTTTTAAATTTGTGCTAGTTTTCTGTTTCCTATTCCTTGTATTCTCACTTATGGTCTTTACTTTCCACTCAAGCAGTCTTGGTTAATGTTTCTTGTAGAAGTGGTTCAGTGATCCTGAACTCTTTCAGTTTCTGTTTGTGTGAGAAACTCTTTATCTCCTATTCTGAATGATAACCTTGCTGGATATAGTATTCTTAGCTGCAGATTTTTCCCTTTCAGTACTTTGAATTTATCAGTCACTACCTCATGACCTGCAAAGTTTCTGCTGATATGCTGATAACCTTATGGGATATTCCCTGTAACCCTCTTCTTTTCTTTTGCTGTTTTTTCTTTCCTTTTGCCATTTTAATTACTATGTCTCTTGTCGTGGAGCTCCTTCAGTTGACTTTATTGGGGGATGTCTGTGTCTCCTGAATCTAGATTTCTGTTTCTTTCCCATAATATTGTAAGTTTTCAGCTATCACTTCTTCAGTAAATGCTCTGCCCTCTTTTCTCTCTCTTCCCCTTCTGGAATTCCAGAGTGCAACTGTTATTAGGCTCAATGGAGTCACTAAGTTCTCCATGTCTATTCCACTTTTTGATAATTTTTTTTACCACTTTCTCATCTTGATTAATTGCCATTACTCTGTTTTATTGCTGATTAATTCATTCCTCTCTCTTCTAGCCTGCTATTTATTCCATCAAATGTATTTTTATTTTCATTTTTTGTATTCTTTGTCTCTGATGGGTTTTTTCTTAAGCTTCTCGCTGATGTTCTCTATTCTTTTCTCAAGTTCAGTGAGTGTCTTTATGATCATTAGTTTAATTCTCAGTATCTATCAGATAAGTAGTATCTGTTTTGCTTAGATCTCTTGCTGTTGTTTTGTCCTGTTCTTTCACTTGGGACCTATTCCTCTGTGTTTTCAGTTTGGCTTACTCTCTGTGTCTGTTTTGTGTTTTAGAAATGTAGCTGTATCTCTATATCTTTTGAAGGTAGTGACTTTATGAAGCCTGCAGTGCAGTGTCTGCCCTGCAGTTCAGTGTCTCCAGTTCTTCAGGACCTGGTGCTTCAGAAAGTGTCCTTTATCTGTGTTGTGTATGCCCTGCTGTTAGTCCTGGCCACTTCTCCCCTCAGTCCAGTAGTCTGCAGAGGCCTCTCTTTGGGTGTTGTGTGCAGTCTTTAGTCCCCAGTCAAGTGGGAACATTATAACAAAGTGATATGCTGGTCTCCTTGTGAAATGAGACCTGCAGCTGCCAAAACTGAGGTCCTACAAAATGTGGGGGTCAGGAGATGTGGTGTTGGTGGGGTTCGGGCTACTCTGGGGGAGGCTTCCCATGGAGCCAAGACTGAGGCAGGTGTGACTCTAATGATCACACTGCCATGTGTGAGTGTAAGTGTCAGCACTGTGCAGGTTCCTGCAGGTGACCTGTGTTTATGGTGGAAGTGAGAGGAAAAATGGTACCTGTCAGCTGCTGTGTTCCTAGAGGGGTCTCCCTGGGAGACTGTCTGTCTGTGGCATGCTTTGAGATGAATAAATAACTCTCCAACCTGCCTGCCCCAACACTTTTTCAAACAACTGGATACAACATACATGCTGTATCTTCCCTGGCTGTTTGTTGTGCTATCTCTTCAAGGGCTTCCTGGTCTCTCCTAGAGCCAAGTTTGCCAATATATTAAATTCTAGGCTGTCGTTGGAATTTAATGGTTCTGAGAACTCAAAAGATTGGATCCCCACTCCTTTCAAATCCAAATGACAATTGGCTTCATCTTTCCCAAGGAAGCTCCCTGGTGTGACTGTTTTTTGCCCTTCTCTGTACCAGTGGCTACCTCCTCACTTCCACAGTCCATTTCATTCCCAAAGTATGTCTTCACCCTTCCTATCTACTTCAGTGTGGCTTCTTTTATACATGAGGTTTGGAGTCTGTTCTGCAATCTTCAGGTCATTTTCTGGGTTATTAAATGATGTAAGTGTTATCTAGTTGTATCCATGGGATAAGGAGAGTTTAAGGTCTCTTCCTTTTCATTAGAATCTTTTATCCATTTACTTTTAATGGAATTATGAATACAATTGTGTTTAAGTCTACCATCTTGTTATTTGCTTTCCATTTTCTCCCATGTATTCCTTGTTCTTTTCGTCTCTCTTGCCTTCTGTTTGAGTACTTTTTATTATTCATTTTACATGTGCCATTTATTTTTTTCTATTCCTATCGTTTTATATACAGAGGGTTAGAATATTCATCACAGTTTTATTCCTAAGAACTGTCCTCTGAGAGGTAGCAACTCATTGCCAGGAGTTTTCAATGAAGCCCTTCCACTCTAGATGGCTGAAATTCCAAAATCTTGCTGCCTTACCTGGGCTTCCTAATAATTGCTTTTTGAGTGGCATGCCCTGTCTTACCCTCAGCCTGCCTGTCTTAATGAACAGCGAAAACCTGTTCAGATTCCTAAAGCCCCTTTACTGTTCATTTTCTTCCTTTCTGATGCTCTCTTTCACCGTTTCCAAATGTTTTGCCACTCATCAGTATGGATCTCTTTCTTCTCAGCTCAGCGAAGCCATCATGCTCTCCTTAAGTTTCAGCTCCATGGACCGTGATTCTGAGAATGCCTCTAGGCATAAAGTTAGTAGGACCATGGAACTCAGCTTATTTATTGCCTTGCTGTACAGGAAATCTTTCTGAATTAGCTTTTACGCAATGTCGGAATATACTTGTTCCATATTTTGTTTTATATTTGCTTTTAGCGAGAGGCCTGGTCCTATAGCAGTTACTTTATAAAGACTGAAATCAGATGCAATAATGTAACTTTAGTTTAGAGCATCCTCAACTAAGTGCTGTTTAGATTTTTCATGTTTATATTTTTCCATATTGACAATAGAGTGTGATTTATTAAAGAACAATATTAAAAAAACAAAAACATTAAAAAAGAAGAAAATAACCCACTCATATTCAAATACCCAGAATTGATCACTCCCAACATTTTGGAAATTATTTTTTCAGTCCTTTCTGTACATTCTGAAACATATTAACATTGGTCCCTAAGGCATAACAAAATCACGTGTGGTAAGTACCAGTAGAAGGTGATTGTCATGATTGTTATTAACGATATTGATTTTATCTGTAGGATATAGAGGAAATAGTAATGCTCAGGTAACAGCTAGATGATCAAATGAGGGGAAAAAGAAGGTAACAAACATTACATTACTGACAGTGCTGAGAACAGTTGTTACCTGTGGAATTTCAGAAATAATTGTGGGAAGGGTGCCTAGGTGGCTCAATTGGTTAAGTGTGTGACTTTGACTCAGGTCATGATCCTGAGTCCTGGGATAGAGCCTGGTTTTCAGCTCCTTGCTCTGTAGGTAATTTGGTTCTCCCTCTCCATCTCCCCCACTTCCTTGCTCATGCTCTCTCTCACTCTCTGTCACAAATACATAAATAAAATCTTTTTTAAAAAAATATTTGTGAAAGTGGACATGGTTCTTTGAATAGCTATATGCACTATGCTATACAGTACCTCTAGGACTTATTCGTTTTACATAACTGAAACATAGTATCCTTTTACTAATACCTAATTTGATTAATAATTGCCTCGTTCTCCAAGTCCCTGGCTATGACTGTACTGTTATCTTGCTTCTAGGAATTTGACTATTTTGCATAAGTGATATCATGTAGTATTTTTCCTTCTGTGTCTGGCTTATTTCACTTAGCTAAAGTCTCCAGGTTCATCCATGTTGTCACAAGTGGAAGAATTTCCTTCTTTTTATTAAAGGTGAATAATATTCTATTATGTGTACAGTCAACATTTTCTTGATCCATTTGTCAATGGACATTTAAATTGTTCCTATGTCTTGATTGTTATGAATCATGCTGCACTGAACATGGGCGTTCACATATTTCTCTGAGACCCTGATTTCAGTTCCCTTGAATATCTACCTAGAAGTGAGATTATTATATTATGTGATAGGTCTAGTCTTAATTTTTAAGAAACCTCCAAATCATTTTCCGTCGTAGCTATACCAATATACATTTCCACCAATGATGTATGAGGGTTTCCTTGTCTCCACTTTCTTTTTTTTTTAATTTATTTTTTATTGGTGTTCAATTTACCAACATACAGAATAAACCCCAGTGCCCGTCACCCATTCACTCCCACCCCCGCCCTCCTCCCCTTCTCTCACCCCTAGTTCGTTTCCCAGAGTTAGCAGTCTTTACGTTCTGTCTCCCTTTCTGATATTTCCCACACATTTCTTCTCCCTTCCCTTATATTCCCTTTCACTATTATTTATATTCCCCACATGAATGAGAACATATAATGTTTGTCCTTCTCCGACTGACTTACTTCACTCAGCATAATACCCTCCAGTTCCATCCACGTTGAAGCAAATGGTGGGTATTTGTCATTTCTAATGGCTGAGTAATATTCCATTGTATACATAAACCACATCTTCTGTATCCATTCATCTTTCGATGGACACCGAGGCTCCTTACACAGTTTGGCTATTGTGGACATTGCTGCTAGAAACATCGGGGTGCAGGTGTCCCGGCGTTTCATTGCATCTGAATCTTTGGGGTAAATCCCCAACAGTGCAATTGCTGGGTCGTAGGGCAGGTCTATTTTTAACTCTTTGAGGAACCTCCACACAGTTTTCCAGAGTGGCTGCACCAGTTCACATTCCCACCAACAGTGTAAGAGGGTTCCCTTTTCTCTGCATCCTCTCCAACATTTGTTGATTCCTGCCTTGTTAATTTGCCCCATTCTCACTGGTGTGAGGTGGTATCTCATTGTGGTTTTGGTTTGTATTTCCCTGATGGCAAGTGATGCAGAGCATTTTCTCATGTGCGTGTTGGCCATGTCTATGTCTTCGTCTGTGAGATTTCTGTTCATGTCTTTTGCCAATTTCATGATTGGATTGCACCAAAGAAACAAACAATCCAATCATGAAATGGGCAAAAGACATGAACAGAATTCCACTTTCTCCCAACACTAGTTACCTTTTGGGTTTTTGAAAAGACTTTTTTATAATAGCCATTTTAACGGGGGTAATATAATATATTTCATTGTGGTTTTAATTTCACTTCCACAATGATTAGTGATGATGCACAACTTTTCATGTACCTATTGGCAATTTTATGTCTTCTCTTAAAAAAAAGGTTATTCATTTATCTTGTCAATTTAAAACATTGGATTATTTGCCCTTTGTCATTGAGGTGTATGAGTACCTTGTATATTTCAGATGTTAGCTCTCTATCAGATATGTGGTTGGTAATAATATGCTCCTATTTCATAGTTTGCCTTTTTATTTTGTTGATTATTTCCTTTGCAGAAGGAACTAAAAGCAGAATATTTTTAGTTAGTTTTTTTTTTAATCTCACTTTTCTAGTTTTTGCTTTTCTTGCGGGTGCTTTAAGTGTCAAAACCAAAATTACCGCCAAATCTAGGGCCCAGATGTATTTCCTATGTTGCCTTCATGGAGTCATACTTCAGGTATTATGTTAAGTCTTTCATCCGGGGTTGATAGTTGTATATGACGTGAGATACAGGTCCAATTTCATTGTTTTCAATGTGGATATCCAGTTTTCCTGACACCATTTATTGGAGAGACTGCCATTTCCTCATTGTGTATTATTGGCACCCTCGCCACAGAAACCCAGCCTTGTGTAGGTTTATTTCTGATTCTTTATTATATTCCATTTGTCTATCAATTTTTAACCATTATTATTTAACATGATGAACATATTCTCTTGCAAATATTTTTCTGCAATTTAAAGTAGTTATCTAGAATAGATTCCTGTAATTAGATTTCTAAATTGGGATAATATTTGAGAATATTATATGAAAAAAATTTTTTAAAAGAGAATATTATATGATACTAGGCCTAGGGACTCAGAAACTCCTAATATTCTAGTCCTGGTCATTCCTCTCCTTAGAGTCCTACAAAAGAAACAAGAAATATGAAAAATAACAGACTGCTTTTTATTAATGGCACTGGTCCCTATTGTCACTGAAGTTCAGAACTCTGATAAGCCTCAGTTGAGGTGGTCTACTATAAAGTCTTTCAAAATCTTCAACCTCCCTTGCAGCTTGAGTGGGACATGGTCCAATGTATCAGTCTAGTTCCATGAAGAAGTGAGGAAATAGAACATGCAGGACCTTTTAAAGCCCAGTAACCCTAGTCAGTAGTAAATAGGGACCAACCTACATCCTAAAATGTCACAGATCAGATTTTTCCTCATGGGGAAGAAAAGATTAGTAAAAAAGGGAATCTTTCCCTCTCCATACTATTTAGAAAAATTGAGAACAAAATATACAAATATTTAAAGTTTAAGATATATTTGACAAGGTTATTTTCCAGACAGGTTAGACTGATTTTCCTACCCACTTGCATTGTACAAAACTGTCTTTTTTTCTGATACTTCATTTTAAAGTAAATTCTGACATTTATTATTTGTATGATTGGGGGAAGGTAACAGAACTTTTCTGTGCCTCAATTTTTTTTTGTCTGCAGAGTGAGATTAATAATGTCTAACTTATAATGTCATTGGAACAATGTAATTATATAAAAGCTTCATGCCTGGCATGTGTTAAATTTTCAATAAAATACAAGGTTACTATTTTGTGATGTGATTGTTTTGTTAAAATCCTAGTTAATTTCCCAGGGGGAAAATGTGTCTTTCATTGTTGTAGTTGTCCTTAATTAGTTATAATAATATCAAATATTCTTCTTATATTTAGCAGCTATTCACAGTTCCTCTGTGTGAGTAGTTCATGCTTTTAGCCCATTATTTTTTGGGCTCAACAATCTTTGTGGGGTCTTATATGTAATAATAATGTAATAAAGACATTAACTTTGGTCTGACATCTCAAATATTTTCCTCAGTTTGTAGTTTATCTTAATTTTATTCGTGATATTATTTCACAAAAGCTTTTCATTTGATAATGTAAATTCTACCTGTTTTCTTTCATTTCTTTCATAGTCTCTTAGCTATTATGTCGTCTGACCCTGTCCAGATAGCACAGGAATTTTGACTTGTTTTTCCTTTTTTTTTGGTGTTTTACTTTTACAATTTTACTCTTTAATCAAAATGGAACAATAATTAGTATATTAAGTGATGTCTCTATTTCTAAGCAAAGAAAAAATAGCTGTATTTTAAGAGGTCAAATTAAGTTTGAGGCCGGTTTCAAGAGGTCAAATTAAGTTTGAGGCCGGTTTCACATATTGAAGCATATGTTATAATTAAATATGTAGTATTTTGAACAGTTAGTGGTTCAGGTTTATACCTGGTAATAGTGGTAACAGTATGCACAGTCATTTTGTAACAATATGTGTACAGCTATTTAGTAAAATCCACACAAATTCCAATATCCTCATAGCAGAACTAGCCCAGAAGGCTTTAACAATGTCATAATCTATAAATGGCACTGGGAAGGGGAGATTTTGAAAAACAAAAATGAAGTTGACGAGCTCCCTGAAGGGCTGCAGCGCGCAGGGCTGGACCCAGAGCAGTTCAGAGGGGCTCAGGCGGCGGCTCCGTGGAGGGGGCTGCGGGGCGGGAGCACGAATCCAACAGCACAGAGCGGGAGCACAGGGCGCCGGGACACAGCCCAGGATCCGGCCTCCCCACGGGCCAGGCAAAGGCCAGGAGGGCCCAGGACAGCAATGACGCTCCTGCCCTGAGCTGAGCAGATCAGCGGCCCCGCCCCAGAGCCTCCAGACCCTGCAGATGGAGAGCTCCGGAGTTACTGCGGGAGCTGACTCCAGGGCTCCAGAGCTGGCCCCGCCACTGCGGTTGTTCCTCCTGGGGCCTCACCGGGTAAACAACCCCCACTGAGCCCTGCACCAGGCAGGGGCACAGCAGCTCCCCCAAGCGCTAACACCTGAAAATCAGCACAGCAGGCCCCTCCCCCAGAAGACCAGCTAGACCGACAAGTTCCAGGGGAAGTCAGGGGACTTAAAGTATGCAAAAGCAAAAGATACTCCCCCGTGGTTTTTTTTTGTTTTGTTTTGTTTTGTTTGTTTTGCTTTTTGATTTCTGTTTGCATCCCCCACCCTTTTTTCTTTCTCTCTTCTCTTTTTTTTCTTCCTTTTTTCTTTTTTCTTTTTCTCTTTTCTTTTTACTCTTTTCTTTCCTTCTTTCTCTCCTCTCTTATTCACCTTTTCCCAATACAACCTGTTTTTGGCCACTCTGCACTGAGCAAAATGACTAGAAGGAAAACCTCACCTCAAAAGAAAGAATCAGAAACAGTCCTCTCTCCCACAGAGTTACAAAATCTGGATTACAATTCAATGTCAGAAAGCCAATTCAGAAGCACTATTATACAGCTACTGGTGGCTCTAGAAAAAAGCATAAAGGAATCAAGAGACTTCATGACTGCAGAATTTAGATCCAATCAGGCAGAAATTAAAAATCAATTGAATGAGATGCAATCCAAACTAGAAGTCCTAACAACGAGGGTTAACGAGGTGTAAGAACGACTGAGTGACATAGAAGACAAGTTGATAGCAAAGAGGGAAACTGAGGAAAAAAGAGACAAACAATTATGACCATGAAGATAGATTAAGGGAAATAAACGAAAGCCTGAGGAAGAAAAATCTACGTTTAATTGGGGTTCCCGAGGGCGCCGAACGGGACATAAATCCAGAATATGTATTTGAACAAATCATAGCTGAAAACTTTCCTAATCTGGGAAGGGAAACAGGCATTCAGAACCAGGAAATAGAGAGATCCCCCCCTCAAAATCAATAAAAACCGTTCAACGCCTCGATATTTAATAGTTAAGTTTGCAAATTCCAAAGATAAAGAGAAGATCCTTAAAGCAGCAAGAGACAAGAAATCCCTGACTTTTATGGGGAGGAGTGTTAGGGTAACAGCAGACCTCTCCACAGAGACCTGGCAGGCCAGAAAGGGCTGGCAGGATATATTCAGGATCCTAAATGAGAAGAACATGCAACCAAGAATACTTTATCCAGCAAGGCTCTCATTCAAAATGGAAGGAGAGATAAAGAGCTTCCAAGACAGGCAGGAACTGAAAGAATATGTGACCTCCAAACCAGCTCTGCAAGAAATTTTAAGGGGGACTCTTAAAATTCCCCTTTAAGAAGAAGTTCAGTGGAACAATCCACAAAAACAAGGACTGAATAGTTATCATGATGACACTAAACTCATATCTGTCAATAGTAACTCTGAACGTGAACAGGCTTAATGACCCCATCAAAAGGCGCAGCGGTTTCAGACTGGATAAGAAAGCAGGACCCATCTATTTGCTGTCTACAAGAGACTCATTTTAGACAGAAGGACACCTACAGCCTGAAAATAAAAGGTTGGAGAACCATTTACCATTCTAATGGTCCTCAAAAGAAAGCAGGGGTAGCCATCCTTATATCAGATAAACTAAAATTTAACCCAAAGACTGTAGTGAGAGATGAAGAGGGACATTATCTCATACTTAAAGGATCTATCCAACAAGAGGACTTAACAATCCTCAATATATATGCCCCCAATGTGGGAGCCACCAAATATATCAATCACTTAATAACCAAAGTGAAGAAATACTTAGAAAATAATACACTTATACTTGGTGACTTCAATCTAACTCTTTCTATACTCGACAGGTCTTCTAAGCACAACATCTCCAAAGAAACAAGAGCTTTAAAATATACACTGGACCAGATGGATTTCACAGATATCTACAGAACTTTACATCCAAACTCAACTGAATACACATTCTTCTCAAGTGCACATGGAACTTTCTCCGGAATAGACCACATACTGGGTCACAAATCGGGTCTGAACCGATACCAAAAGATTGGGATCATCCATCCCCTGCATATTCTCAGACCATAATGCCTTGAAATTAGAACTAAATCACAACAAGAAGTTTGGAAGGACCTCAAACACGTGGAGCTTAAGGACCATCCTGCTAAAAGATGAAAGGGTCAACCAGGAAATTAAGGAAGAATTAAAAAGATTCATGGAAACTAATGAGAATGAAGATAACTGTTCAAAATCTTTGGGATGCAGCAAAAGCAGTCCTAAGGGGGAAATACTTCGCAATACAAGCATCCATTCAAAAACTGGAAAGAACTCAAATACAAAAGCTAACCTTACACATAAAGGAGCTAGAGAAAAAACAGCAAATAGATCCTACACCCAGGAGAAGAAGGGAGTTATAAAGATTCGAGCAGAACTCAACGAAATCGAGACCAGAAGAACTGTGGAACAGATCAACAGAACCAGGAGTTGGTTCTTTGAAAGAATTAATAAGATAGATAAACCATTAGCCAGCCTTATTAAAAAGAAGAGAGAGAAGACTCAAATTAATAAAATCATGAATGAGAAAGGAGAGATCACTACCAACACCAAGGAAATACAAACGATTTTAAAAACAAACTATGAACAGCTATACGCCAATAAATTAGGCAATCTAGAAGAAATGGACGCATTCCTGGAAAGCCACAAACTACTAAAACTGAAACAGGAAGAAATAGAAAACCTGAACAGGCCAATAAGCAGGGAGGAAATTGAAGCAGTCATCAAAAACCTCCCAAGACACAAGAGTCCAGGGCCAGATGGCTTCCCAGAGGAATTTTATCAAACGTTTAAAGAAGAAACCATACCTATTCTCCTAAAGCTGTTTGGAAAGATAGAAAGAGATGGAGTACTTCCAAATTCATTCTATGAGGCCAGCATCACCTTAATTCCAAAACCAGACAAAGACCCCACCAAAAAGGAGAATTACAGATCAATATCCCTGATGAACATGGATGCAAAAATTCTCAACAAGATACTGGCCAATAGGATCCAACAGTACATTAAGAAAATTATTCACCATGACCAAGTAGGATTTATCCCGGGACACAAGGCTGGTTCAACACCCGTAAAACAATCAATGTGATTCATCATATCAGCAAGAGAAAAACCAAGAACCATAGGATCCTCTCATTAGATGCAGAGAAAGCATTTGACAAAATACAGCATCCATTCCTGATCAAAACTCTTCAGAGTGTAGGGATAGAGGGAACATTCCTCGACATCTTAAAAGCCATCTAGGAAAAGCCCACAGCAAATATCATTCTCTATGGGGAAGCACTGGTAGACTTTCCCCTAAGATCAGGAACAAGACAGGGATGTCCACTCTCACCACTGCTATTCACCATAGTACTGGAAGTCCTAGCCTCAGCAATCAGACAACAAAAAGACATTAAAGGCATTCAAATTGGCAAAGAAGAAGTCAAACTCTCCCTCTTCGCCGATGACATGATACTCTACATAGAAAACTCAAAAGTCTCCACCCCAAGGTTGCTAGAACTCATACAGCAATTCGGTAGTATGGCAGGATACAAAAATCAATGCCCAGAAATCAGTGGCATTTCTATACACTAACAATGAGACTGAAGAAAGAGAAATGAAGGAATCAATCCCATGTACAATTGCACCCAAAAGCATAAGATACCTAGGAATAAACCTAACCAAAGTTGTAAAGGATCTATACCCTCAAAACTATTGAACACTTCTGAAAGAAATTGAGGAAGACACAAAGAGATGGAAAAATATGCCATGCTCATGGATTGGCAAAATTAATATTGTGAAAATGTCAATGTTACCCAGGGCAATTTACACGTTTAAGGCAATCCCTATCAAAATACCATGGACTTTCTTCAGAGAGTTAGAACAAATTTTTTTAAGATTTGTGTGGAATCAGAAAAGACCCCGAATAGCCAGGGGAATTTTATAAAAGAAAACCATATCTGGGGGCATGACAATGCCAGATTTCAGGTTGTACTACAAAGCTGTGGTAACCAAGACAGTGTGCTACTGGCACAAAAACAGACACATAGATCAGTGGAACAGAATAGAGAACCCAGAAGTGGACCCTGAACTTTATGGTCAACTAATATTCGATAAAGGAGGAAAGACTATCCATTCTAAGAAAGACAGTCTCTTCAATAAATGGTGCTGAGAAAATTGGACATCCACATGCAGAAGAATGAAACTAGACCACTCTCTTTCACCATACACAAAGATAAACTCAAAATGGATGAAAGATCTAAATGTGAGACAAGATTCCATCAAAATCCTAGGGAAGAACACAGGCAACACCATTTAGAACTCAGGCACAGTAACTTCTTGCAAGATACATCCACGAAGGCAAAAGAAACAAAAGCAAAAATGAACTATTGGGACTTCATCAAGATAAGAAGCTTTTGCACAGCAAAGGATACAGTCAACAAAACTAAAAGACAACCTACAGAATGGGAGAAGAGATTTGCAAATGACGTATCAGATAAAGGGCTAGTTTCCAAGATCTATAAAGAACTTCTTAAGCTCAACACCAAAGAAACAAACAATCCAATCATGAAATGGGCAAAAGACATGAACAGAAATCTCACAGACGAAGACATAGACATGGCCAACATACATATGAGAAAATGCTCTGCATCACTTGCCATCAGGGAAATACAAATCAAAACCACAATGAGATACCACCTCACACCAGTGAGAATGGGGAAAATTAACAAGGCAGGAAACCACAAATGTTGGAGAGGATGCGGAGAAAAAGGAACCCTCTTACACTGTTGGTGGGAATGTGAACTGGTGCAGCCACTGTGGAAAACTGTGGAGGTTCCTCAAAGAATTAAAAATATACCTGCCCTATGACCCAGCAATTGCACTGTTGGGGATTTACCCCAAAGATTCAGATGCAATGAAACGCCGGGACACCTGCACCCCAATGTTTATAGCAGCAATGGCCACAATAGCCAAACTGTGGAAGGAGCCTCGGTGTCCAACGAAAGATGAATGGATACAGAAGATGTGGTTTATGTATACAATGGAATATTACTCAGCCATTAGAAATGACAAATACCCACCATTTGCTTCAACGTGGATGGAACTGGAGAGTATTATGCTGAGTGAAGTAAGTCAGTCAGAGAAGGACAAACATTATATGTTCTCATTCATGTGGGGAATATAAATAATAGTGAAAGGGAATATAAGGGAAGGGAGAAGAAATGTGTGGGAAATATCAGAAAGGGAGACAGAACGAAAAGACTGCTAACTCTGGGAAACGAACTAGGGGTGGTAGAAGGGGAGGAGGGCGGGGGGTGGGAGTGAATGGGTGACGGGCACTGGGGGTTATTCTGTATGTTAGTAAATTGAACACCAATAAAAAATAAATTAAAAAATACAAAAATGAACAATAAAAAATTATGAACAGTTATACACCAATAAATTAGGCAATCTAGAAGAAATGGACGCATTCCTGGAAAGCCACAAACTACCAAAACTGGAACAGGAAGAAATAGAAAACCTGAACAGGCCAATAAGCAGGGTGGAAATTGAAGCAGTCATCAAAAACCTCCCAAGACACAAAAGTCCAGGGCCAGATGGCTTCCCAGAGGAATTCTATCAAACGTTTAAAGAAGAAACCATACCTATTCTCCTAAAGCTGTTTGGAAAGATCGAAAGAGATGGAGTACTTCCAAATTCGTTCTATGAGGCCAGCATCACCTTAATTCCAAAACCAGACAAAGACCCCACCAAAAAGGAGAATTATAGACCAATATCCCTGATGAACATGGATGCAAAAATTCTCAACAAGATACTAGCCAATAGGATCCAACAGTACATTAAGAAAATTATTCACCATGACCAAGTAGGATTTATCCCGGGACACAAGGCTGGTTCAACACTCGTAAAACAATCAATGTGATTCATCATATCAGCAAGAGAAAAACCAAGAACCATAGGATCCTCTCATTAGATGCAGAGAAAGCATTTGACAAAATACAGCATCCATTCCTGATCAAAACTCTTCAGAGTGTAGGGATAGAGGGAACATTCCTCAGCATCTTAAAAGCCATCTAGGAAAAGCCCACAGCAAATATCATTCTCTATGGGGAAGCACTGGTAGACTTTCCCCTAAGATCAGGAACAAGACAGGGATGTCCACTCTCACCACTGCTATTCACCATAGTACTGGAAGTCCTAGCCTCAGCAATCAGACAACAAAAAGACATTAAAGGCATTCAAATTGGCAAAGAAGAAGTCAAACTCTCCCTCTTCGCCGATGACATGATACTCTACATAGAAAACTCAAAAGTCTCCACCCCAAGGTTGCTAGAACTCATACAGCAATTCGGTAGTATGGCAGGATACAAAAATCAATGCCCAGAAATCAGTGGCATTTCTATACACTAACAATGAGACTGAAGAAAGAGAAATGAAGGAATCAATCCCATGTACAATTGCACCCAAAAGCATAAGATACCTAGGAATAAACCTAACCAAAGTTGTAAAGGATCTATACCCTCAAAACTATTGAACACTTCTGAAAGAAATTGAGGAAGACACAAAGAGATGGAAAAATATGCCATGCTCATGGATTGGCAAAATTAATATTGTGAAAATGTCAATGTTACCCAGGGCAATTTACACGTTTAAGGCAATCCCTATCAAAATACCATGGACTTTCTTCAGAGAGTTAGAACAAATTTTTTTAAGATTTGTGTGGAATCAGAAAAGACCCCGAATAGCCAGGGGAATTTTATAAAAGAAAACCATATCTGGGGGCATGACAATGCCAGATTTCAGGTTGTACTACAAAGCTGTGGTAACCAAGACAGTGTGCTACTGGCACAAAAACAGACACATAGATCAGTGGAACAGAATAGAGAACCCAGAAGTGGACCCTGAACTTTATGGTCAACTAATATTCGATAAAGGAGGAAAGACTATCCATTCTAAGAAAGACAGTCTCTTCAATAAATGGTGCTGAGAAAATTGGACATCCACATGCAGAAGAATGAAACTAGACCACTCTCTTTCACCATACACAAAGATAAACTCAAAATGGATGAAAGATCTAAATGTGAGACAAGATTCCATCAAAATCCTAGGGAAGAACACAGGCAACACCATTTAGAACTCAGGCACAGTAACTTCTTGCAAGATACATCCACGAAGGCAAAAGAAACAAAAGCAAAAATGAACTATTGGGACTTCATCAAGATAAGAAGCTTTTGCACAGCAAAGGATACAGTCAACAAAACTAAAA
Source organism: Canis lupus familiaris (assembly GCF_011100685.1). Classification (NCBI taxonomy): domain Eukaryota; kingdom Metazoa; phylum Chordata; class Mammalia; order Carnivora; family Canidae; genus Canis; species Canis lupus. The sequence goes on along the minus strand of NC_049242.1, from coordinate 31,110,434 downwards.
GACAACCTACAGAATGGGAGAAGAGATTTGCAAATGACATATCAGATAAAGGGCTAGTTTCCAAGATCTATAAAGAACTTCTTAAGCTCAACACCAAAGAAACAAACAATCCAATCATGAAATGGGCAAAAGACATGAACAGAAATCTCACAGACGAAGACATAGACATGGCCAACATACATATGAGAAAATGCTCTGCATCACTTGCCATCAGGGAAATACAAATCAAAACCACAATGAGATACCACCTCACACCAGTGAGAATGGGGAAAATTAACAAGGCAGGAAACCACAAATGTTGGAGAGGATGCGGAGAAAAAGGAACCCTCTTACACTGTTGGTGGGAATGTGAACTGGTGCAGCCACTGTGGAAAACTGTGGAGGTTCCTCAAAGAATTAAAAATATACCTGCCCTATGACCCAGCAATTGCACTGTTGGGGATTTACCCCAAAGATTCAGATGCAATGAAACGCCGGGACACCTGCACCCCAATGTTTATAGCAGCAATGGCCACAATAGCCAAACTGTGGAAGGAGCCTCGGTGTCCAACGAAAGATGAATGGATACAGAAGATGTGGTTTATGTATACAATGGAATATTACTCAGCCATTAGAAATGACAAATACCCACCATTTGCTTCAACGTGGATGGAACTGGAGAGTATTATGCTGAGTGAAGTAAGTCAGTCAGAGAAGGACAAACATTATATGTTCTCATTCATGTGGGGAATATAAATAATAGTGAAAGGGAATATAAGGGAAGGGAGAAGAAATGTGTGGGAAATATCAGAAAGGGAGACAGAACGAAAAGACTGCTAACTCTGGGAAACGAACTAGGGGTGGTAGAAGGGGAGGAGGGCGGGGGGTGGGAGTGAATGGGTGACGGGCACTGGGGGTTATTCTGTATGTTAGTAAATTGAACACCAATAAAAAATAAATTAAAAAATACAAAAATGAACAATAAAAAAATTATGAACAGTTATACACCAATAAATTAGGCAATCTAGAAGAAATGGACGCATTCCTGGAAAGCCACAAACTACCAAAACTGGAACAGGAAGAAATAGAAAACCTGAACAGGCCAATAAGCAGGGTGGAAATTGAAGCAGTCATCAAAAACCTCCCAAGACACAAAAGTCCAGGGCCAGATGGCTTCCCAGAGGAATTCTATCAAACGTTTAAAGAAGAAACCATACCTATTCTCCTAAAGCTGTTTGGAAAGATCGAAAGAGATGGAGTACTTCCAAATTCGTTCTATGAGGCCAGCATCACCTTAATTCCAAAACCAGACAAAGACCCCACCAAAAAGGAGAATTATAGACCAATATCCCTGATGAACATGGATGCAAAAATTCTCAACAAGATACTAGCCAATAGGATCCAACAGTACATTAAGAAAATTATTCACCATGACCAAGTAGGATTTATCCCGGGACACAAGGCTGGTTCAACACTCGTAAAACAATCAATGTGATTCATCATATCAGCAAGAGAAAAACCAAGAACCATAGGATCCTCTCATTGGATGCAGAGAAAGCATTTGACAAAATACAGCATCCATTCCTGATCAAAACTCTTCAGAGTGTAGGGATAGAGGGAACATTCCTCAGCATCTTAAAAGCCATCTAGGAAAAGCCCACAGCAAATATCATTCTCCATGGGGAAGCACTGGTAGACTTTCCCCTAAGATCAGGAACAAGACAGGGATGTCCACTCTCACCACTGCTATTCACCATAGTACTGGAAGTCCCTAGCCTCAGCAATCAGACAACAAAAAGACATTAAAGGCATTCAAATTGGCAAAGAAGAAGTCAAACTCTCCCTCTTCACCGATGCCATGATACTCTATATAGAAAACCCAAATGTCTCCACCCCAAGATTGCTAGAACTCATACAGCAATTTGGTAGCATGGCAGGATACAAAATCAATGCCCAGAAATCAATGGCATTTCTATACACTAACAATGAGACTGAAGAAAGAGAAATGAAGGAATCAATCCCATGTACAATTGCACCCAAAAGCATAAGATACCTAGGAATAAACCTAACCAAAGAGTGTAAAGGATCTATACCCTCAAAACTATTGAACACTTGTGAAAGAAATTGAGGAAGACACAAAGAAATGGAAAAATATTCCATGCTCATGGATTGGCAGAATTAATATTGTGAAAATGTCAATGTTACCCAGGGCAATTTACATGTTTAATGCAATCCCTATCAAAATACCATGGACTTTCTTCAGAGAGAACAAATTATTTTAAGATTTGTGTGGAATCAGAAAAGACCTCGAATAGCCAGGGGAATTTTATAAAAGAAAACCATATCTGGGGGCATCACAATGCCAGATTTCAGGTTGTACTACAAAGCTGTGGTCATCAAGACAGTGTGGAACTGGCACAAAAACAGACACATAGATCAATGGAACAGAAAAGAGAACCCAGAAGTGGACCCTGAACTTTATGGTCAACTAATATTTGATAAAGGAGGAAAGACTATCCACTGGAAGAAAGACAGTCTCTTCAATAAATGGTGCTGGGAAAATTGGACATCCACATGCAGAAGAATGAAACTAGACCACTCTCTTTCACCATACACAAAGATAAACTCAAAATGGATGAAAGATCTAAATGTGAGACAAGATTCCATCAAAATCCTAGAGGAGAACTCGGCCACAGTAACTTCTTGCAAGATACATACATGAAGATAAAAGAAACAAAAACAAACATGAACTATTGGGACTTCATCAAGATAAAAAGCTTTTGCACAGCAAAGGATACAGTCAACAAAACTAAAAGACAACCTACAGAATGGGAGAAGAGATTTGCAAATGACGTATCAGATAAAGGGCTAGTTTCCAAGATCTATAAGAACTTCTTAAACTCAACATCCAAAGAAACAAACAATCCAATCATGAAATGGGCAAAAGACATGAAGAGAAATCTCACAGAGGAAGACATAGACATGGCCAACATGCACATGAGAAAATGCTCTGCATCACTGGCCACCAGGGAAATACAAACCAAAACCACAATGAGATACCACCTCACACCAGTGAGAATGGGGAAAATTATCAAGACAGGAAACCACAAATGTTGGAGAGGATGTGGAGAAAAAGGGAACCCTCTTACACTGTTGGTGGGAATGTGAACTGGTGCAGCCACTCTGGAAAACTGTGTGGAGGTTCCTCAAAGAGTTAAAAATAGACCTGCCCTACGACCCAGCAATTGCACTGCTGGGGATTTACCCCAAAGATTCAGATGCAATGAAACGCCAGGACACCTGCACCCCGATGTTTATAGCAGCAATGTCCACAATAGCCAAACTGTGGAAGGGGCCTCGGTGTCCATCGAAAGATGAATGGATAAAGAAGCTGTGGTCTATGTATACAATGGAATATTACTGAGCCATTAGAAACGACAAATACCCACCATTTGCTTCAACGTGGATGGAACTGGAGGGTATTATGCTGAGTGAAGTAATCAATCGGAGTAGGACAAACATTTTATGTTCTCATTCATGTGGGGAATATAAATAATAGTGAAAGGGAATAGAAGGGAAGGGAGAAGAAATGGGTAGGAAATATCAGAAAGGGAGACAGAACATAAAGACTCCTAACTCTGTGAAACGAACTAGGGGTGGTGGAAGGGGAGGAGGGCGGGGGGTGGGGGTGAGTGGGTGACGGGCACTGAGGGGGGCACTTCACGGGATGAGCACTGGGTGTTATTCTGTATGTTGGCAAATTGAACACCAATAAAAAATAAGTTTATTATAAAAAAATTTTAAAAAAGGAAAAGGAGAAAGAGAAAGAAGGAAAGAAAAAAAGAAAAAAGGAAGCAGAAAGAGAAAAAAGAAAAAAGGGGGAGGCATACAAATCAAAAAGAAAAAGAGTAAATAAGCACACAAGGAGAGTATCTTCTGATTCTGTATACTTTAAGTCCCTTGACTTCCCTGGAACTTGTCTGTCTAGCTGGTCTTCTGGGGGAGGGGCCTGTTGTGCTGATTTTCAGGTGTTAGCACTTGAGGGAGCTGCTGTGCCCCTGCCTGGTGCAGGGCTCAGTGGGGGCTGTTTACCCCGTGAGGCCCCAGGAGGAACAACCGCAGTGGCGGGGCCAGCTCTGGAGCCCTGGATTCAGCCCCCGCAGTAACTCCGGAGCTCTCCGTCTGCAGGGCCTGGAGGCTCCGGGGCGGGGCCGCTGATCTGCTCAGCTGGGGCAGGAGCATCCTCGCTGTCCTGGGCCCTCCCGGCCTCTGCCTGTCCCGGGGGAGGCCAGATCCTGGGCTGTGTCCCGGCGCCCTGTGCTCCGGGTCTGCGCTGTTGGATTTGCGCTCCTGCCCCGCAGCCCCCTCCGCAGGAGCCGCGGCCCGAGCCCCTCCGAGCTGCTCCGGGTCCAGCCTGCGCGCTGCAGCCCTTTAGGGAGCTCGGCGCACTCTCCCGGGGCGCAGGTGTCTGTTAGTGTCCCAGGGAGCCCGAGGGCATCCCCGCCCTCCTGGGGTCCTGCTCTAACTCCCTGCAAGAGCCTTTCCACACGGGAAGGTTGGTGCAGCTCCTGCTTCTCCGGGACGGGGCTTTCCTGTCCTGGGGACACTGCCCAGCCTCAGCCCGGCTCCTCGCGGGGGTCCTCCCCCTTGGAGGACTTTTGTTTCCTTATTTCTTCCCCCCCCCCCCCCCCCCCGGCTTCCTACCTTGGTAGAAGTGTGAACTCTTCTCACTGTAGCATTCCAGCTGTTCTCTCTTTAAATCTCAGGCCGAAAAAAAATAAAACAAAATAAATCTCAGACCGAATTCGTAGATTTTCAGGATGATTTGAAGGTTATCTAGATAATTTGGTGGGGACAGGTGACGTGGGGACCCTACTCTTCCTCCATCTTGCCCATGCATTCATTTTAAAACCATTATTGAGCTCTTTTTATATTTTCTCTTATCTGACTCTATTTGTATCCAATATACCCAGAACAGACACCGATGTGTTATGTATTTCAATACAAATTTTTGCAATCATTACTGCCCTTTTAAAATTACTGGAGCTGGACCACAATAGACAGATGCTAGTCTCGGGGTGTGAGGATCAGAGAAAACTTTTATAGTAACAGCATCTGATACTTGAAGTGACATAGACAGGAGAAAGCACTAATAGGTGAAGTTGCTGATCTGGCTGCCCATGATGATCTAAATGAGATCTATTTCACTAATGGGAGGGAAAATAAGGAAATGTAAACAGAAAATTTCAACACTAATTTAGAGAATTCTTGCCATGAAGAAGAAAGAAGGTATGGCTGAGAAAGTGGGATTATGAGTTTATAAAATTTTTAAATTCCTAGGTCACTTCCCTCTTTACTTTGAAGACTTTAACCCTTGGGTCACTGTCATCCCATGGCACACTACTATTTATAGATCTTAAGTTTTCTAGTCTTCACATAAAATGAAATATTCTATTATTCTGCCTTCTCAGAATTCCTCGGATGATCTCAGCCATCCATGCCATGGTCGTATCTTTCATATTGCCATTACCAAGAGTTGCCATCGCCACCTCAAATTCTGAAACCACAGAATCCTGAGCAAAATAAAATGGTTACAGTTTTCAGGCACTAATTTCCGAGACGGTTTATTATACAGTAGGGGATAACCGAAATGCTGAGAGTTATGCTCCCATTCATTCCATCAAAATAGATACCGGTGGGGCTTTTCACACTACTAATTAAAGCTACCATCTCTCTCAAAACAAAACAAGACAAAACAAAACAAGCTCCCCAACGCATGCTCCCTCTCCTGCTATGGAAGGAGAGAGGGAATAAACTGCCAGAAAGCTTCTAAAGAAAACATTTCCTGTATACACCAAAAAAATAATAATAAAGATAACGTATAGAGAAGGGTTCTTAGTTGTAAGCAAGAGATATTGACTATGTTTGATTTAAGCTAAAAGGAAAAATGTTGAAAGTGGTCATTCTGGTCCTGCAGCCAGAACCACAGGCCACAATCAGATAGAATGGGTGTGATGACAGCATCGCTGCCACTCAGCACTAGATGGCGCACGTCGCTCTGCCAACACCATCAGCCCAGGCCCTGCTGCTGGAGCCGCTGCTTCACTGAGGCTGGAAATTGGGCTGTTGGTGCTTCCTCTGCCCCTGAAAGAAAAAGACTGAGAAAAGTGTATGCTGACCAACAGTAGGTCAGTCAGGTGATCCAGGTGAACAGCAGTAGTGATCATGTGGGTAGTATGTGCCCTTGAGATGATGTGATGGAGATAATACTTTATCTTTGTGACCTCCCTCTCCTAAACCCATAACCTTAGTCTAATTCGAGAAAAACACCAGACAAATTCTAATAGGTCATCTTCCTATAAAATATGTGACCAGTGATCCTTAAAACTGGAACAGTCAACAAAACAGAAGTCTGAGAACCTGTCACAACCAAGAGGAGCTTAAGGAGAGATGCCCAGTAAATGTAATATGGCATCCTGTGTGGGATCCTGGATCAGAAAAGGCATATAAGGGAAAAGAGAAGAAAAGAAAAGAACGGGGGCACCTGAGTGGCTCAGTCAGTTAAGCATCTGCCTTTGGCTCAGGTCATGATCTCGGGGTCTGAGACCAAACCTCACGTGGGTCTCCCTACTCAGGGGGGAGTCTGCTTCTCCCTCTACCCCTACCCCCCACTCCTGTAATCTCTCTCAAATGAATAGATCAACTCCTTAAAGGAAAGAAAGAAATCCAAATGAAGTATGAATTTTGGTTAATACTGTATCAGTATGGGAGAGGGCTTGGTGGCTTAGTCATTTGGGTGTCTTCCTCTTGGTTTCAGCTCAGGTCGTGATTTTGAGATGTTGGGGAGGTAGGATTATTCCCACATTTGGGGCTCCATACTCAGCATGAAGGATACTTGGGATTCTCTCTCTCCCTCCCCCTAGGCACTTCCCCCTGCTGTCTCTCTCTCAAATAAATAAATAAATAAATAAATAAATAAATAAATAAATAAATAAATCTTAAAATCATGGGATATCAATGTTGATTTTCTTAATTGTGACAAATACTATAATAATAATAATGTAAGATGTCAGTAATAAAGGAAAGTGGCATATGAACACTCAGGGTACTTCTCAGTTTTTCTATAAGCCTAAACCTGATCTAAAAAAATACATTTATTTTTAAAAAACAAAAGAAACAGCTTGTTTTCCTTGCTTTTTCATGTCACTAGAGCTTAATTCAGAATATACACTGGGAATTTCTGAATGACTCCACCTTGCTAGCTAACTACTGCCGCAGTGAAGACAAGAAACTGAATTTCAGGTGTATTCAGCTTCTAAGGAAGGAGACAGGCTCTAACTAGCCCAAGACACACAAAAGACCATAAATGTGGAAAGGCAACTCAAATGACCAGAAGCCAAAAACTGACATATGGCCATTACACATGGCCTGTGAAACCAAATCCCCTCGCTAATGTCTTGACTACCGATAGATTTCAGCCTGACCAGTGTAATTCATAATCTGCATAACACCATATTCTAAGTAGTTGTAGAGCACAGAATGTTGAGTTCAGACATACAATAGCTTAGCATATGGACTGCTTCTGTGGGCATTATGTCAGTCCTCATCTGAGGGTCTTGAGGGGCTCAGTTGGTTAAGCGTGTGCCATCAGCTCAGATCATGATCTGGGGGTCTTTGGATGGAGCCTGGTGTCAGGCTCCCTGGTCAGCAGGGAGTGCGCTTCTTCTCCGCTCTGCTCTCCTCTCTCTCCATCCTTGCCCTCTCCCCTGTTTCATGCTTTCTCTCTCTCTCAACAACAAACAACAAACAAACAATAAATAAATAAATAAAATCTTAAAAAATATAGTGTCCTATTCTGATTGTGTTTACTAATATAATCCAACTGCTAGTACACTATCTGCCGCAAATTAGATTCTCAATAAGTATTTCCTGAAAGAATATGAGTGTAGGAAACGTATTGGCTCAAGTCCAGTCTCTTTACATTTTTAAATGATTTTATTAATTTATTTTACATAGAGGCCAGAATCAGGGAGAGCGGCAGTTAGAGAGAGGGGGAAGAGGCTCCCCACCCCTAGGATTGCAGCCTGAGCCTAAGAAAGATACTAAATCAACTGAGCCACCCAGGTGCCCCTGTACTTTTTATTAAATAATAACAGATGGGTTCATATCAGAAGATCTGTTTTCATGATGCTAGAAAGAAATGGAGTTTGTAGCAATCAATTGCTTGCAAATCAAGGTCATGTCCCATAGAGCTTCAGAGTCCTTTACCTTAAAATGAACGTCATGTATTGAAAGAAACCTTACAAGATTGTTCCATTAAAAACTCTGGACCTTTATAGTGAAGTGACTGCAACCAAAACTTACCTTGTTCAATTAGATAGCAGGCTCAGGGCTTCAGGGGACTTTGAAGGCACATGGTCAGAAACCTCGCATCTATGAGAGGTAGGAGAGAAGGTCTGGGCATTCTCTGTCTTGCTTTGTGCCTTTTCCATCTCCCTGGTCTCACTGGGTTTTGAGCCTGTTTCCTGGCAATACTTACAAGTTAAAATTTAAATTTTGTCTGGCTGCATTATTATGACTTTCATAAAGGTCAGCCTCATCACAAACAATTCATAGCACACACCTACCACCCCCCTAATCTTGAAAAATACCATTGAGTGAATAGCAGTGATCTGAGTAAGAATTTGCACATTAAAAGGTAGATTATGGGGTTCTGTTTGGATGATAGCAATCAGACAACTAATTGTATTGGCACCATTATACATTTAAATCTCTGATTTTAGCCAAACTTTAATCATGCCTTCACATTCATTTTGCTCGTCCTTATGTGGTAAGCAGAATAATGGTCCCCCAAAGATGTCCATGTCCTAATCCTCAGGAACTCTAAATATGTTACCTTACACCAGAATAGGACTTTATGCTTAGAATTAAAATAAATATCTTCAAATGGGAGGTTATCCTTGATTATTTATTTATTTATTTATTTTTGGAATATGGTAACAGGAAATCAGAAGATAGGTAGAGAATGAGCTTGAAAAAATTATTCCTGTGTCTTTCTCACTGCCATACAACTAAGTCCACAACTCCTGTCTCATGGCATTCTATATTCAGGTATCCTGTTCAAGTCCTAGTTGTCTTTCAGGCCCAGAGTGGTACCAACTGCTTTCTCACTTGGTAGCCCTGGGATGCCACTATGTGTTGTTAGTTTCCAAAATCCTGTCTTTACCTTTATCTGATAGATAAAATCTCCACGTACCTCATAAGAATGTGAGAAGGACAGCAGAAACCATATATACGTTTTCTTTGTAATCATGCTCTTCACTACCCACTTCAAACACACATGCATGCACATGTGCAGGGACACATACATGTGGCACCTTGCTTATAGTAAGTGATTAAGTACTGATTGTTTATTTATTGGTTATTTGATGAAATAAATTCAGAAATATCTAAAAATAAGAGTTAGAGCATGATCTGGGATAGATTCATAATAATATACCATGTATGATTTTAAACAGATGGATTTCACTGGTCCCAGGATTTATAAAATGTGCATGTTTCTTATAAGATTTCCTAACTCTTAGGAGCCAAAAGACCAACCAGAAGGAAGCAGACCCTCCTTCTGTGGGTCCATGAATTATTGTCCTTCTTCTACAAAGGAAGTACTGGATGAAGGATGGAGGGTAGGTCGACAGCAAGGTCTCAGGATGAGGATCTGACCAAATTCCAAGCTTGCTGAGGAAATTACTCAGTAGTTTGTATAGGTAAGGGAGCTAAAGGGTCTCACAGTCAGTGGCAGATTTCAAGCCTGCATGGGAAATTCCTTGTGGCCACTTTCCTCAGAGCTCCCTTCACATCCTTGTTCCTCAAGCTATAGATGAGGGGATTGAGCATGGGTGTCACCATTGCATAGAACACAGACACAAGTTTTTTCTGTTCTTTGGAAGACTTAGGTGTCATGTAAGTGACAATTCCTGACCCATAAAAGAGGATGACCACCATGAGGTGGGAACCACAGGTAGAGAATGCCTTGAGCCTCCTCACAGATGACTTCATCCTGACCACAGTCACTATGATGTGGCCATAGGATACTAGAGTTAGGGAGACAGGTATGAGGAGAATTATGACACCCATGAGGAAAATGGCCATCTCTGAAGTGTGGGTGTCTGTGGATGCCAGGATCAAGAGTGCAGGGGCCTCACAAAAAAATGAGCAATACTATTGCTGCCTCGGTAGGGTAGCCTTAGTATAAAAGTGGTATCTACCACAGACACCAGAATGCCACTGGTCCATGATCCCGCAGCCAGCTGAACACACACCCTCCAAGTCATAATGCTAGGGTAATGCAAAGGGTTGCAGATGGCCACGTATCGATCATAGGACATCACTGCCAGCAAGGCACACTGTGTACCCCCAAAAATGAGGAAGAGTAAAAGCTGAGCTGCACAACGTGTGAATGAAATGATCTTTTTCCTGGATAGCAGATGAACCAGGGCCTGAGGAACAATGTTGGTAGAAAAACAGAGGTCAGCCAAAGATAAGTTGCAGAGGAAAAAATACATAGGGTGTGTGAAGCCGAGAGTCAGCCTGAACAAGGTGCATGAGAAGCAGATTTGCAAGCACAGTAACCAGGTAGACACCCAGGAATAAAATAAATAGGAGCTTCTGAGTGTGGGGGTCATCAGAGAGTCCCAGGAGGAGGAACTCTGTCACCTGCGTACTGATTTGCTGCTCTCATACTTTGTTGTTTCAGGAAGAAGTCTACATGCTAAACATAGGTCCATAGAACCTCAGATTTGGAGGCCGTTTGAATTGCTCTCAATCACTATCAACCATTCCAAAACTCCCCTTGTTATAAAAATGATCATGCTGCTTTAGTTGGAAGCATTTTCAGTGTTGTAAAACTTCGTACTTTTAAGCTGGCGCCTTCATTCTTAGTAAGTGTAGAGTAGATCAAAAGAATCTTCTTATTCTGAATATCTAATAATTAAAGAGATTTGATTAATCTGTAAGTTATGGCATAGAATTTCACTTTATTATCAACTAGAAATTTGAGTCCTATGCTGTTATTGCCACACCTCCCCCATTTTATGCTGGCATAGATTTTTTATTTATTCTTTGGGCATATGACTGTTGTCTCTTCCCTGAAAAGACAGTCACTAAGATATAAAAAATGAAAAAGGGCCAAAGTATCTTAAAGAACTGACATTTTCTTGGACAAAATAACTTGTTTTGAAAGAGCTGGCAAATCAAGAAGTAATGGGCTAGTATGCCATCATCTCTTTGGTAATCGCACCCACGGCTTCGGATGGAACTCCCAAATATCAATCTTAACCATCAAAAACTTCCAAAATGGCAGACACACTATGACAGCATTTCCACTTGAAGCCACCAGGTTGACTAATTTTCTGCGTGCAGACTACACAGCACTAATGCACCACCTCTAGCCCATCAGCTCTCATTGCCTTGCATTACGTGTCTCCTTCTTCCCAGAAAATAAAAACTCCTCTTAAAACTAAATCTTTAGCATTTTTGTGACCTTTTATAGACATGATGTGGTGATTTATTTGATCAATTATAATTAATTAATTAAATTTAAAACTTGACCTTATGGTTTAGTAGAGTTGCTTAAGAAGCCTGTCAGATTCTCTGTGTCTAAGGCAGGAAACATTGGTTGTTCCTGACTTTGTTCCCTCTCACAGGAAAAAGAAACAACAACTATTCCAGAATAAAACACCACTAAGAAGCAACCTGCACCACAGAGACCAAGAGAGATGGCATTAGAAAGGTAAAAGAAGCAACTACACGTTGAATGCATTGTCCTTCACCCAGGCCGGTGCAACATCATGTGGACAGGCCTCCACTGAGCTTTCTAGTTCTCTAAATAAGAAAAGAAAACCCAGGGGAGATGATCTGCGCTGCCCCAGCATTGTGAGTGCTTTGCAGGAGGCCCTGCTCTGACCCCAAACTATAGGGACTGCAGGGGAGTCAATGGGGCTCTACCACTGGAATCTGATTGTGATAGAGAAGGGAGAGAGGCTTGCAACAATCAGCATACAGATCTTGGCAGAACAAAATTCATACCTGCTGTGCCCAAGGACTAATCCCAACCTGTAGCTTTGCTCATATGCAGGACTAGCTCAGATATGTACTCTGGCCAAGGAACAAGGTGGGGTGCAGAGCTGCTTGATTCAGATCCTCAAAGGAGTTTTACTAACCTCAGAGACTGGTTTCCCAGATGCAGACAGTGAGCTGAATCACAACCCTGCCTGCTGTGAAGAGTGTCTGCTGGCCTCATCTGACCAGAAGGGCTGAGGATAACTCCTGAAGCAGTACAGCCGAGCAGAGCTCTAGCTGAGAGGTCAGTGGGAAGAGCTGATTGCACCCAGAGAAAAGCCAGTACCAGAGGAACATTCCTGTGCTACATACAGGCAGAGGCATTAATTCATAGCCTAGACTGAAGGTAAATCCCAGCCCCTCCTAACTGGAGAACCTGCCTGGGAAACTGAGAGTAGCCTGAAATGACTCAACTCCCACCTAGGCAAGGAAACTAGGGCATCGCCCCACTCACTGTCAAGAGGGATCTCCTGGCTTCATCTGATTGGAAGGACTGGTGACAGCTCCTAGGGCAGTGCATCCCAGGGACATTCAAGCTAAGAGGCAGGTGCACAGAACTGAGAGTTTGCAGAGCAAAGCCAGTGGCTCTGTTCCATCAGGAAGCTTAGGGTGGGTCAAGACAAGAGAACAGAAATTAGCCAGCTTTAGAGCTGCTTTCCCACTGTGCTCAGGCAAGAAATCTTGTGTAGCTCTACTCATCACTGAATACAGCCTTCAGCTTGTGCAACCACAGAACCTCACCACAGCACATTGAAACTGCCTAGCCCATCCAACGGCCCTATATACAGTGGCACTAGAGAAGAGAGCACAACTGTAGCTTCCCTCATCTGTAGAGCAAAACTGATAACATCACTTGGCCAGGGAATTCAGTAAACCTTCTGAAGGACGGATTGGGGTCCTTAAATAAGAGCTGTACAGGCTTTGGGTTCTGTCTTGCTGCCCTGCCAGAGCAGGGAGGCTCTTTCATATATTATTACTAAATATAGTACCCAGTCTTCATCCTCTAAAAAGCCTGACCAGAGAATCCAGGCAGCCACGGGGCCCATCCTACAACCTCACTTCGGTAGGGAACTAAGACAGAAGTCCTAACCCAACTGTTTTTGGCCGGTGGCACACCTCCCATCACATTAATAGAATGAAAGAAAAGAATCATATGATCATCTCAATAGGCACAGAAAAAAAAGATTTGACCAAATTCAACACCCATTTGTGATGAAAACTCAACATATCATTCATAGAAGGAACATATCTCAGTATAATAAAGGCCATGATTTGACAGCCCACAATTATTGTCATAGTTGATGGTGAACAATTGAAAAGCTTTTCCTCTAGGATCAGGAACAAGACAAAGTTGCCCACTTTCACTACTCTAGTCAACATAATACTAGAGGTCCTGGCCAGAGCAATCAGGGAAGAAAAGTAAAAGGTATAACAATCGAAACTGTCTGTATTTGCAAATGATAAAATTTGACATGCAGAAAATCCTAAAGACTCAATCAAAAGAAGAAAACCTGTTAGATCTAATTAATGAATTCAGTAAAGTTGCAGGATCCAAAATCAACAAAATCAGTAGCATTTCTATACACCATCAACACAGTTTCTAAAAAACAAATCATCCCATTTGTAGTATCATCAAAAACAATAAAATAATTTGGAATAAATGTAAGGAGATGTAAGTGCTCTATGATGAAAACTACAAGACATTGATGAAAGAAATCCAAGACAAAAAGAAATGGAAAGCTATCTCATGTTCATGTTTAGAAGAATTAACAAATGTCAGTACCACCAAAACCTAGCTATAGATTCAATGCTGTCCTTATCAAGAGTCCAATGGCAATTTACAGAAGTAAATGAAACACTCCTCAAGTTTATATGGAACCACGAAAAACTGCAAATCGCCAAAGAAATCTGAGAAAGAAGAACAAAGCAGGAGGCATCACACTTCCTGATTTCTAGCTATATTATAAACCTATCATCAAAACATTATGGCATTGGCATAAATACAAACAAATAAACCAATGGAACATAATGGAGAATACGTAAATAAACTCAAACATATGGAGACAAATAACACTGGACAGGGGAACAAAGAATGCTCAATGAAGGAATGATAGTCTGTTTGATAAATGGTGTTGGCGTAATTGGATAGTCACATGCAATAGATTGAAACCAGACTCACCTCTTATACCACTCTCAAAAATTAATTTCCAATGGATTAGACTTAAGTGTAGGTCCTGAAAGAAAACAAATAAAAAACAAAAATAGTAGAAAAGGTGATCAGACTTGTTACCAGAGGCAGAGGGTATGGGGAGGACATTTTGGAGGAGGGGGACCAAAAACTACAACTTCTAGTTATAAGATAGATATATACTAGGGAAAGAATGTAGACCATGACGGCTACAGCTAAGACTACTTTATAGTATATTAGAAAGTTGTTAAGAGAGTACTTCTAAGTTCTCATCAGAAGAATATTTTTCCTTTTCCTTTTTTTTTCTTTTCTTTTTTTCTTGTTTCTCTATAAGAGAAGATGGATATGAGTTGAACCTACTATGGTAATGGTAATCATATCACAATATATGTAAATCAGGCCATCATGCTATATTCCTTGAACTTACACAGTGATGTATGTCAATTATTTCTCAATAAACTGAGAGGGTGGAGGGTGGAAGACTTTCATTATGTGTAGAGAGATTTGCAAGACTTGGGAGTAATAATAAAATTTCATGAAATGGTTCAAAAGAAGGGAGAACAATCTAAAGTCTAAAGATTAAGGCCCTATACAAAGTTTAAGGCTTTTGGCCCTTTATCTACTTGGTTAAAGGTGTCTCAAATAATGGTTCAAATGCATCACATAAAATGTATAGGGTTGCCAAGAAGACCAGTAATATTCACATAGAGTTTATTACAATAGTTTTAGGAAGCAAATATATAATATAATGATACATGTGCTTCTTTATTAATGAATTAAATATCAAAGTATTGTGGCAGGTCTAATAATGATCTTAATTAGAAAATTAATGAGCATAAAGGATATTTGTAGGTATCTTCAACAACTACAACGTGATATAAAAATACCTGTGATTTCTGTTGGTGATGAAGTCATGGATACTGCTAACTGATAGTTGGCTTAGATACCAACATTCAAACAAGCAGGACATTTTGAATTCCAGTTAGAGTAAAGAAGAAATAAGAAATAGCATCACATCTTAATTGAAGAGCACTCTAAAGTTCAACTTAAGAAGTCCTAGGCTAGGGGTACCTCGGTGGTTCAGTCAGGGAAGCATCTGCCTTCAGCTCAGGTCATGATCCAGGGTCATGGGATCCAGCCCCACGTTGGACTCCCTGCTCTGCATGGAGCCTGCTTCTCTTCCCTGCCCCTGCTTTCGCTCTCGCTTCTGGTCTAGTCAAATAAATAAATAAAATCTTAAAAAAGCGTTTCCTAGGCTAAAGAAATGCCCCGTTTCTCAAAAAGACATTATCACATTCTATGTTATCTGATAATGGGGTCTTAGGCATCTGGATTAGATCTATGAGTCAAAGCGATGAAGGGTTCCAATTCATCATTGTAAGAAAGCATGAATCAATAAAACATTAATATAAGCAACCACATCTCTAGCTGACATTCTTTGAGGGTTCCCTTATCTAACCTAGGCCACCTTTCCAGCCATTTTCCCTGCCACATAGTTAGGACGCATTGAATTTTTTCCTCACTGATTTTTGCTGGGCATAATCCCTTTATTCAGAGGTATGCCCACTACTAGGTTTTACTATCACTTTCTGAACATTCATGATACTTTGAATATTCAGTCAGCTTCTTTGTAGATCAAAAGACATTGGCCAAGCACATTATTGGTACTGGGGATACAGAAAAAAGAACCAGGCCCTGAAGTCAAAGAACCTCAGAATACAAATACCCAAACTATAGTCATATTTTCATCCTCAGTAGCAGTGTGGTCCCAGAAATATCATAGATTCGTGGCAAATAATAGCTTAATGAATGAATATACTGGGTCAAGTGAGTCTGTATGACCTAACAGTTACTTAAATCAAACTTAAAAAGAACAGCTTCTAAAGAAAAATGTAGTCTATTGCTGAAGTAGCTGACATAAAATACATTTTGAGACCACACCCTGTTTTAAGAACGGTACTTTGGGAATTTCCTTTCATCTGATGGAAGGTATTACTTGGTTAGTTCTTAGAGTCTCCCCAATGCTTAGACTTTGTTACTCTCTCCACCACAGTTCACACCGTCCCAGAGTAGAAATTATTGCATGTCTCTAATCTCAGGGAAAATTAAAGGACAAGCAATATTCTCAGTTTTGATGAATAGAGATACCATAAAACTGAACACTTTCCCAAAGTTTTAAGTGATGCTTTTATAATCAGTGGTTAACCTAACAGACGGGCAGCTGCAGGATTTTGCTGATTTCTATACCTTCATCCAACTAATAACTATAGGTTTTTAATGATTCCATTTAGGAAGCATATTACTCAGGAACACCTTTCTTTCTGACCCACACATGTTTCCCCATCCCCCACTCCCACTCACTCCCAATACATGTAGACATATACAAGTCAACACATCTAGTCTAGAGACTAGATACATTAGTGTACCTTGAGCCTCGTGTACTTTTATCATGGCTGATAACTTTACATGGATTTATTTTCTTTCTCTGTGAGTGTAATAAGTGCAAGGACCGCATCTGACTCAACTTTTTTCACAGCATAGAATAAATTGGTCCAGAATAGTGTACAACACACGTTTTCTGAGCTGATTTCACCTGAGCCAGAATATCAGAAGACAGAGATCTATCTGAGTCAGGGATGAGTGTGACTTAGTGATCTGTCAGATGTAGGAGCTCTCACCAACTCTGGCAAATAGTAGAAGACTACACCCCTGTCAAGTCCAAATTTGCTTTTAAAACCATATTATTCTCTAATGCAAATGTGGAGGAGAAAATGTTCCCCCAAGTGACTGTGAACCTGCCCCCAGAGTCAGGAACTTCTGAAAGGAAATCATGTGTGCTGTCAACCTTTCTCTCACATCATTCTGCCTTTTTCAAGAGATTGAATGTCAAACTTTAAGTTCACTTTCTCTAATAATGACATTTATGAGAAATCAAACAAGATGATAGGGTCACGGAGCCATGCATTTTCTCATCTGATGTTTTGTTTAGGAAGAAGATTCTGAGGGAGTCCATAGGAACCAAGAGAAAATCCTAAATTTCAGTTCTGATTACAAATCTTGTGTGCCTAAAAATCACCTAGTCTCTATAACCATACCCACTTCTGTCTTCCAAGCCCAGCTCAACAAGGCATAAACATCCCCACGTCAGAGGACAAGTACTGATTCCATGGAAGTTCTACTTAAGTCCTCTCTAGGTGAGGACTATGATTCTTCTTCACAAGGAATTTGGCATTGCAATTATGGTTTGATAAGGTAGACCCACTATGGAAAACACCTTGGCTAGATCTATAAGAGAGTTCTACCCCTAAGGATCAGATTGTTTCAACAAAATTAGTTGAATTTTAAAAGCCAAATTTATGAAAAGATTGATACCAATTCTCTCACAATGTATGCCATATTATTACCTTTGTTCACCATGTGCCTTCTCTTTCCATCTCTCTAATAATCTTACCCCCATTTTCTCATCTGAGGAAGGAAAAAAGATCACATTAGCATGTTAGTGGGCAGAGTGGAGAGCAAAAAAGAGTGTGAGCATCTAGTCATAAGTTATCTGGGTCAAAGAGTTCCATAAAATCTCTGAAGCCAAGATCAAAGACAAGGCAGAAAGGGGAATCCCCACAACTCTGCTGTCCTTCTGTTGCCACCAAATGTGTTATTGACATCAAGGCATGCTGTGCAACTATAGTTCCATTTAAATGAGGTCACCAGAAGGATACTTGGAGCAGTCTCTGCAGTGGGTGAAGTCTCAGGAGAATTCTGAATCATTAGGGTGGATCTTGAGTCTGTTTCTTTTAGAGGTTCCCAAATGATTATAAGGAAGACAGAAAATAACATGCAGTTAGCACTCACATCTCCATTTATGGACCCATTATTAGTTCTGCTTACCTGCCTTCTTTTTTGGGAAGCGTTGTATTGTTGCAATGAAGTAATGGGTTTCTAGGTTCTAGGTTGCAACCCCGTTGTATTATGTATTATATATATGATTTTTAAGAACTTCATAATTTGAACAATGTGAATATGATGTGCCCCAGATAATAAAAGATTCTACGATTATTAACATTTTAACCCTATTTTCTTGGTTTCTCCTTATACACATAGTTATTTTTTAGAATGGCTATTATTTTTTTATTGGAATTCAATTTGCCAACATATAGCATAACACCCAGTGCTCATCCCATCAAGTGCCCCCCTCAGTGCCCGTCACCCAGTGACCCCCATCCCCGGCTCACCTCCCTTTCCACCACCCCATAGTTATTTTAATAGCTTGATGCTAAATCATGGACGTACTGCCCAGAATACATAAGGAACTCCTACAGGTAGGAAAAGTCAGAAAATTCCAGTTTTTAAAATGGGGAAAAGACTAGACAAGTCTTTACAGCATAGGAAATACAAATTACTAAGAAGTATATGAAAAGGTACACAGTGGAATTAGCCACGAGAACACATAAATTAAAAGCATAGTGAAATCCATTAAGGCTCAAAAGAATGGATTAAAATGTTTGAGGATGTGGAGTACTTCACATTGCTGATGGGAGTTTAACTTGGCACAATCAATTCAAAAAGTCCATTTGGAAGCGTCTCTGAAAACTTAACCTTAAATATATGCCCTCCCTCCTACAACCAGTAGTTTTACTCCTCTGTGGTATCCATACTTTGTGGATAGGAGTGTTTAAATCCACCATAAATATGAACGATGATTTTTATAAAAGCCTTACTTTTAATAGCTCGATGTGGAAACAATATAAATTTCATGGATAGTAGAAAGGATAAATTGTAATACAGTCATGCAGTGCAATACTTTGATATTTTTGAAAGAATAAACTACTACTACATGAAACCAGGTAGACAGAAAGATGTTTAGTAGAAGAAGCCAGACATTAGGAAATGTATTCTTTTATAAAAAGATTTTATTTATTTATTTGAGAGAGATAAGCAAAGAAGGAGCAGAGGGAGAGGGTCATATCCAAAATATAAAGAACTACTGCAACTCGCAACTCAAAACTAAAAAAGATAAACAACACAATTTAAAAATGGACAAAGGACTTGTCTGTAGGATAGATACACAAATAGCTGACAAGAACAGGAAAGGATGCTGCACAACATTAGGCATTTGGTAATTACTAATTAAAACCCAGTTAGAAATAGAACCTCCTCCTTTTCTATTTGCAATATTGCCAAGCCTCTAAAAGAAAAGAGTGGTGGCATTGGTGAAAAAAAAAAAAAGGACTAATAAGTGCAACAGAATTCAGAGCTCATAGACAGACTAATGTGAAATTTAATGTTCAACAAAGATATTTCCAAAAATCCTTGAAAGAAGGCAAATAGTGTATTACAACGTATTGCTAAATACTAGTTTACTACCTAGAGAAAAATAAAACTGCATTTCTACCTACACGACACAGAAGGTAGACTCTAAATGGATTAAGTAACTAATAGTTAAAATAGAACAATGACATTATATAAGAAAACATAAGGGAACATCTATCTTTCTGACCTAGAAGACGGAATCTCCAAAGCACAGACCATAATGAAACAGTTGATGAATTTGATTTCCTCAATATCTGAGATTTGTCTTCAATGAAGAACATTATGAAGAAAGTTTAAAAGGGGAAAAAATGGATGATATATTTGTGTTATGTAAAACAAATAGAAAATAACTTCATATCAGGAATTCTTAATAAATTCTAAAATCAGGAAGAAAATGAAGAAATGTCTAACAGGAAAAACACAAGCATACACACACACCGCACGTGCATACACACACACACACACACACACACACACACCAGAGGATATAAAGGGAATTCACAAAAATTACCTTCAAAGGCTTACAAGAATAGAAAACAATACTGAAATTCATTAGAATTGAAAGGTCTACAAATTGAAACAACAAAGAAGCCTCTATTTTCTCCTATGAGGCATGCAGAAATTTGTCAGATACTGTAAAGTGTGGGCAAAAGGTAGAAGAGAGAGAAAACTCATTTACATTTGGGAAAATGTAGAGAGGTGCAGCCATTCTGGGAAGGAATCTGGTGTTACTGGGTCACCTTATGCCTGTGCATATTCTATGATACAAGAATTATTGCTAAATAGGGAGCCAAAGATTTTCTCACACAGAAAATTGTACCGTCATATGGTATATTCCTGTAATCTTTGTGGTTCTGTTATTTGTGTTGGAACCGTGTTGTGTGATGTGGATATCCTTCACTGGGAGAAGAGAGAAATGAAAATGCAAGAGATGTGCAGCAAGGATATTGCACAGCAGTAGGGAGAAGGATTAGATGAACACCTGGCATTGTAAATGATCTTAAAGACTCAATTAAGTGAAAAAGGTAAACAAAGAGGCATATAACACAATATCATTTATGTAAAGTAAAAATATGTCCACAAACAAAACATTTTTTGGAAATGTGAGGAAAATAAGAGCATCACATGCATTAAACGGTTACAAAGTCAGTGGGAATGAAGTATGGGTATATATTATGCAGACAAATTCATAATAAACAAGAAAGGGGCTTTAAAATCACTAATCATGCAAAGTATCGTATACTGAGGAATATAATTAACTCCATTCTCCACACCGGAGAACACACACCCAAAAACCAGGAGAAATAAAATTGCATGGTACTTGTACAGAAATACGAAGTCAGGAAAGGAACCATCTACAGAGTGCTAAAATAGATCAAATTTAGCAAGAGTTTAATTTCTCTAATAAAAGACACTTAACATTGATGAGAATTTTCCAGTAAATGGTGTTAAATGACCATTAAGAGGAAAAAGCTCGGATCTCTAAAGCACTCCTTACATCAGAATAAATTCTAGATATATCATGATGTAAATTAAGCTGTACATGTAAGCAAAACTATGAAAATCTTAGAAGACAAACGGGATGTTTTTTTTTTAAAGATTTATTTATTCATGAGAGACACACAGAGAGAGAGAGAGAGGAGAGAGAAGAGAGGCAAAGACACAGGCAGAGGGAGAAGCAGGCTCCATGCAGGGAGCCCGATGGGGGACTCGATCCCCAGACTCCAGGATCACACCCTGAGCTGAAGGCATACGCCCAACTCCTGAGGCACCCAGATGTCCCACAGAATGATTTTTAAAAAGCATAACTTGTTATCAACAGAGACATTTCAAATTTTAGCACAAAATCAAGTCATAAGGAAAACGACTGATTAAATTATAAATGTATGATACAAAAGTCCCTAAAAGCAGGTCACCTGGGTAGTTCAGTGGTTGAGGGCCTGCCTTTGACTCAGGTCATGATCCCAGGGGTCCTGGGATCAATTCCCATATCAGGCTTCTCACAGGGAACCTGTTCCCCCTCTTTTATGTCTCTGCCTCTCTTTGTGCCTCTCATGAATAAATAAATTAAATCTTTAAAGAAAAAAACTCCATAAAGTCAACTGGCAAAGTAGAAAAAGACTTGTTTTTCGGGATGCCTGTGTAGCTCAGCGGTTAAGCATCTGCCTTCAGCTCACGGTGTGATCCCAGGGTCCCGGGATCAAGTCCCACATCGGGGAGCCTGCATGGAGCCTGTTTCTCCCTCTGCCTGTGTCTCTGCCTCTCTCTCTCTATGCTCTCATGAATAAATAAATAAAATCTTTAAAAATAAAGACTTGTGTTTAACACAAAATCAAACAACCCATTTTTCATAATATACAAGGATTTTACACAGCAGTAACAAAAATTTGAATGGCCTAATAAAAGAAAAGTAACAAAGGAAATACACAGTCATTTCACAGAATAAATAGAAAATGAAAATCATCAATAAGCATATAAAACTATGCTCATCCTCAACTGTAATTAAAGTATCATATAATAAGCTAAGAGGGACATACCATTTTTTGACCTAATGGATTAACAAAATTGAAGAGTTTCACACTACCAAATGGTAGTAAAGTTGTAACTAAATAGAAACTTTTATGCAATGTTGATGAGTGTATCATGTTGATATTAAGACCTTGCTAAACAAATTGAACTCTACCACATAAGGTAATCATATGACATCAAAACAGATATAAACCAAAATGAAAGCACTAGCCCTGCAATTAAGCTTGTAGTACTTGGCAGCCCCGGTGGTGCAGCGGTTTGGCGCCACCTGCAGCCCGGGGTGTGATCCTGGAGACCGGGGATTGAGTCCCGCGTGGGGCTCCCTGCAGTCTGCTTTTCCCTCTGCCCTTCTCATGAATAAATAAAATCTTAAAAAAAAAAAAAGTTGTAGTACTCAGCTAGCATCCAAACAATTCAATATCTGTTTATTTTCATTTCTATTTAATTACCATATATGTGAAACACAAGTTTGATGACTTGCGAACCCCTGAGATATATCTGCTGATGCTATCTGGAGTACCACTGGTGTAAGGTTTGAACGAAGGGTGCTAGTATGAGTTAGAGACTTCAGCCTGTGACCTCAAATAGAACACCGAGTGCCCTAGGGCTAGAAGGCCGCACGGCCTGTAAAAAACTGGATCACAAACACTGTCTGGCCCTAAGCATCAGGGGCTGGAGGGCAGCAGTGCTGCCTTCTAGAAAGGCGTACCCCGCTAGTACGATTCCTTCACATATCCTAGAGCCCTGGAGGAGCGCGCAAGAGCAAGGAGAGATCTTGACCGGATTCCTGGAAGCAAGATCCTGTTTCCCTTCTAGCCCCTTGCTTGTTCACATGGAGAGGGGGGACAAATGCAAGCCTGAGGAAGCAATGCTGATGAAGGCGGGACCCAAGGAGGCAAAGAAAGAATCAGGCAGTTGCTTTTCACAGTCCGAGGCACAACCTCTGTGATCTCTCGCGAAGGAGCCTCATCCCCTGAAGAAGAAAAGTCTGGGACAAGACATTTTGGGTGGGGTCTGGAGAAGCGGGGAATCAATAGTTCTGGGTGTCTAACAAGCAGCAAAAAAAAATTCATTGATGGGTCAAGAAAGAAATGTAAAACGTACCTTTCCTCCCCAATGACCATGCCCACCAAACCCCCAATGGGTACTAAGATTCCTATGGCCTGAGGCCCATCACTCAGTGGTCAACTCTCAACTGGGAGTGGCAGAGGGAGGCAGAAACTGTGCTGCAGGTCCCTGGTGAAGGATCAGGATAAGTGTGGGGCAGGGAATAGAGTCTGCAGCCTCAGATCCAGTCTGGAAGGACAGCACCGGTGTGGGTTGGCTCTAAGCAATGCCTCTCGGGGCTGCACTCCAGTATCATAGGAGTCTGGACTCCACCCAGCCTTTCTGCCTTACTGAATTCCAGGTAATCAAAACTCCATTCCCTAGGTCCCAATTCCTGAACAGAGAGATTTTTCCTTCAAGGATCTATTTAAATGCTGAGGTCCTGGGAGAGTATGTAAATAGGGCATCCTGGAGCTTGAGAAAGCCTCCATGCCTGAGTACCTTCCATCATCTGAGGAATCGTCTGGCA